>NC_142171.1:37936830-38068202 GCF_029865625.1 Vigna umbellata
TTCCTCAACTTCCTCCACTGCCTCCACTTCGTAGACTTCGTCAACTCGTCCACTTAGTCCACTTCCTCCACTCCGTTCACTTCGTGCACTTCGTCAACTTCGTCCAGTTCGTAAACTTCGTCCACTTCGTCCACTTCGTCAACTTCCTCCACTTCGTGCACTTCGTCAACTTCCTCCGCTTCGTCAACTTCTTCCACTTCCTCTACTTCCTCCACTTCCTCCACTTCCTTCACTTCCTCCACTTCCTCCACTTTCTCCACTTCATCAACTTCGTCTACTTCGTCCACTTCGTGCACTTTCTCCACTTCGTCCACTTCTCCAACTTCGTCTACTTTGTCAACTTCCTCCATTTCGTCAACTTCTTCCACTTCCTCCACTTCCTCCACTTCCTCCACTGCCTCCACTTCGTAGGCTTCGTCAACTCGTCCACTTAGTCCACTTCCTCCACTCCGTTAACTTCGTGCACTTCGTCAACTTCATCAAGTTCGTCACCTTCGTCCAGTTTGTAAACTTCGTCCACTTCGTCAACTTCCTCCACTTCGTCAACTTCCTCCACTTCCTCTACTTCCTCCACTTCCTCCACTTCCTTCACTTCCTCCACTTCCTCCACTTCCTCCACTTCGTCAACTTCGTCCACTTCGTGCACTTCCTCCCCTTCCTCCACTTCGTCCACTTCCTCCACTTCGTCATCTTCGTCCACTTCGCCAACTTCGTCCACTTCCTCAACTTCCTCCACTTCCTCCACTTCATCCACTTCCTCCACTTCGTCCACTTCGTCCACTTCGTCCACTTCATGCACTTCGTCCACTTCCTCCACTTCCTCCACTTCCTCCACTTCCTCCACTTCCTCCACTTCCTCCACTTCCTCCACTTCCTCCACTTCGTCAACTTCCTCCACTTCCTCCACTTCCTCCACTTCGTCAACTTCCTCCACTTCGTCCACTTCCTCCACTTCGTCCACTTCCTTCACTTCCTCAACTTCGTCCACTTCGTCCACTTCGTCAACTTCCTTCACTTCCTTCACTTCCTCCACTTCCTCCACTTTCTCCACTTCCTCCACTTCCTCCACTTCCTCCACTTCGTCCACATCGTCAACTTTGTTCACTTAGTCCACTTCCTCAACATCCTCCACTTCGTCAATTTGTCAACTCCGTCCACTTCGTCAACTTTGTCCTCTTCGTCCCCTTCGTCAACTTCGTCCACTTCGTCAACTTCCTCCACTTCACCACTTAGTCCACTTCCTTCACTTCGTCCACTTCGTCCACTTCATCCTCTTCCTCCACTTCCTCCACTTCCTCCATTTCCTCCACTTCCTCCACGTCGTCCACTTCCTCCACTTCGTCATCTTCGTCCACTTCTCCAACTTCGTCCACTTAGTGCACTTCCTCTACTTCCTCCACTTCCTCCACTTTGTCCACTTCGTCCACTTCGTCGTCTTCGTCAACTTCGTCAACTTCCTCAACTTCCTCCACTTCGTCCACCTCATCCACTTCGTGCACTTCCTCCACTTCACCACTTAGTCCACATCCATCACGTCGTCCACTTCCTCCACTTCTTCCACCTCGTGCACTTCGTCAACTCCGTCCACTTCGTCCTCTTCGTCCACATCGTCCACATCCTCGACTTCGTGAACTTCGTCAACTTGCCCCACTTCCTCCACTTCGTCCCCTTCGTCCCCTTCGTCAACTTCGTCCACTTCGTCCACCTCGTCAACTTCGTCCACTTCGTCAACTTCCTCCACTTCCTCCACTTCCTCCACTTCGTCTACTTCGTCCACTTTGTCCACTTCCTCCACTTCGTCAACTTCGTCCGCTTCGGCCACCACCTCAACTTCTTCCACTTCCTCCACTTTATCCACATTATCCACTTCGTCCACTTCGTCAACTTCATCCACTACGTCAACTTCTTCAACTTCATCCACTTCTTCAACTTCGTCCACTTCGTCAACTTCCTCCACTTTGTCTACTTCGTCAACTTCCTCCACTTCTTCGACTTCCTCTACTTGCTCCACTTCCTCCACTTCCTTCACTTCCCCCACTTCCTCCACTTCCTCCACTTCCTCCACTTCTTCAACTTCGTCCACTTCATGCACTTCCTCCACTTCGTCCACTTCGTCATCTTCGTCCACTTCGCCAGCTTCGTCCCCTTAGTGCACTTCCTCCACTTCCTCCACTTTGTCCATTTCGTCCACTTCCTCCACTTCGTCCTCATCATCCACTTCGTGCACTTCCTCCACTTCACCACTTAGTCCACTTCCTTCACTTCGTCCACTTCCTCCACTTCTTCCACTTCTTCCACTTCGTCCACTTCGACAACTTTGTCCACTTCGCCTACTTCGTCCGTTTCGTCCACATCCTCCACTTCGTGTACGTCGTCAACTTGCCCCACTTCCTCCACATCGTCCCCTCCGTCCATTTCGTCAACTTCGTCCAGTTCGTCAACTTCCTCAACTTCCTCCACTTCCTCCACTTCCACCACTTCGTCGACTTCGTCCACTTTGTCCACTTCCTCCACTTCCTCCACTGCCTCCACTTCGTAGACTTCGTCAACTCGTCCACTTAGTCCACTTCCTCCACTCCGTTCACTTCGTGCACTTCGTCAACTTCGTCCAGTTCGTAAACTTCGTCCACTTCGTCAACTTCCTCCACTTCGTGCACTTCGTCAACTTCCTCCGCTTCGTCAACTTCTTCCACTTCCTCTACTTCCTCCACTTCCTCCACTTCCTTCACTTCCTCCACTTCCTCCACTTTCTCCACTTCATCAACTTCGTCTACTTCGTCCACTTCGTGCACTTTCTCCACTTCGTCCACTTCGTCCACTTCTCCAACTTCGTCTACTTTGTCAACTTCCTCCATTTCGTCAACTTCTTCCACTTCCTCCACTTCCTCCACTTCCTCCACTGCCTCCACTTCGTAGGCTTCGTCAACTCGTCCACTTAGTCCACTTCCTCCACTCCGTTAACTTTGTGCACTTCGTCAACTTCATCAAGTTCGTCACCTTCGTCCAGTTTGTAAACTTCGTCCACTTCGTCAACTTCCTCCACTTCGTCAACTTCCTCCACTTCCTCTACTTCCTCCACTTCCTCCACTTCCTTCACTTCCTCCACTTCCTCCACTTCCTCCACTTCGTCAACTTCGTCCACTTCGTGCACTTCCTCCCCTTCCTCCACTTCGTCCACTTCCTCCACTTCGTCATCTTCGTCCACTTCGCCAACTTCGTCCACTTCCTCAACTTCCTCCACTTCCTCCACTTCATCCAATTCCTCCACTTCGTCCACTTCGTCCACTTCATGCACTTCGTCCACTTCCTCCACTTCCTCCACTTCCTCCACTTCCTCCACTTCCTCAACTTCCTCCACTTCCTCCACTTCCTCCACTTCGTTAACTTCCTCCACTTCCTCCACTTCCTCCACTTCCTCCACTTCCTCCACTTCGTCCACTTCCTCCACTTCGTCCACTTCCTCCACTTCGTCCACTTCCTTCACTTCCTCAACTTCGTCCACTTCGTCCACTTCGTCCACTTCGTCCACTTCGTCAACTTCGTCAACTTCCTTCACTTCCTTCACTTCCTCCACTTCCTCCACTTTCTCCACTTCCTCCACTTCCTCCACTTCCTCCACTTCGTCCACATCGTCAACTTTGTTCACTTAGTCCACTTCCTCAACATCCTCCACTTCGTCAACTTTGTCAACTTCGTCCACTTCGTCAACTTCGTCCTCTTCGTCCCCTTCGTCAACTTCGTCCACTTCGTCAACTTCCTCCACTTCACCACTTAGTCCACTTCCTTCACTTCGTCCACTTCGTCCACTTCATCCTCTTCCTCCACTTCCTCCACTTCCTCCACGTCGTCCACTTCCTCCACTTCGTCGACTTCCTCCATTTCACCACTTAGTCCACTTCCTTCACTTCGTCCACTTCGTCCACTTCATCCTCTTCCTCCACTTCCTCCACTTCCTCCATTTCCTCCACTTCCTCCACGTCGTCCACTTCCTCCACTTCGTCATCTTCGTCCACTTCTCCAACTTCGTCCACTTAGTGCACTTCCTTTACTTCCTCCACTTCCTCCACTTTGTCCACTTCGTCCACTTCGTCGTCTTCGTCAACTTCGTCAACTTCCTCAACTTCCTCCACTTCGTCCACCTCATCCACTTCGTGCACTTCCTCCACTTCAGCACTTAGTCCACATCCATCACGTCGTCCACTTCCTCCACTTCTTCCACCTCGTGCACTTCGTCAACTCCGTCCACTTCGTCCTCTTCGTCCACATCGTCCACATCCTCGACTTCGTGAACTTCGTCAACTTGCCCCACTTCCTCCACTTCGTCCCCTTCGTCCCCTTCGTCAACTTCGTCCACTTCGTCCACCTCGTCAACTTCGTCCACTTCGTCAACTTCCTCTACTTCCTCCACTTCCTCCACTTCCTCCACTTCGTCGACTTCGTCCACTTTGTCCACTTCCTCCACTTCGTCAACTTCGTCCACTTCGGCCACCACCTCAACTTCTTCCACTTCCTCCACTTTATCCACATTATCCACTTCGTCCACTTCGTCAACTTCATCCACTACGTCAACTTGTTCAACTTCATCCACTTCTTCAACTTCGTCCACTTCGTCAACTTCCTCCACTTTGTCTACTTCGTCAACTTCCTCCACTTCTTCGACTTCCTCTACTTGCTCTACTTCCTCCACTTCCTTCACTTCCTCCACTTCCTCCACTTCCTCCACTTCCTCCACTTCCTCCACTTCTTCAACTTCGTCCACTTCATGCACTTCCTCCACTTCGTCCACTTCGTCATCTTCGTCCACTTCGCCAGCTTCGTCCCCTTAGTGCACTTCTTCCACTTCCTCCACTTTGTCCATTTCGTCCACTTCCTCCACTTCGTCCTCATCATCCACTTCGTGCACTTCCTCCACTTCACCACTTAGTCCACTTCCTTCACTTCGTCCACTTCCTCCACTTCTTCCACTTCTTCCACTTCGTCCACTTCGACAACTTCGTCCACTTCGCCCACTTCGTCCATTTCGTCCACATCCTCCACTTCGTGAACGTCGTCAACTTGCCCCACTTCCTCCACATCGTCCCCTCCGTCCATTTCGTCAACTTCGTCCAGTTCGTCAACTTCCTCAACTTCCTCCACTTCCTCCACTTCCACCACTTCGTCGACTTCGTCCACTTTGTCCACTTCCTCCACTTCCTCCACTTCCTCCACTGCCTCCACTTCGTCAACTCGTCCACTTAGTCCACTTCCTCCACTCCGTTCACTTCGTGCACTTCGTCAACTTCGTCCAGTTCGTAAACTTCGTCCACTTCGTCCACTTCGTCAACTTCCTCCACTTCGTGCACTTCGTCAACTTCCTCCGCTTCGTCAACTTCTTCCACTTCCTCTACTTCCTCCACTTCCTCCACTTCCTTCACTTCCTCCACTTCCTCCACTTTCTCCACTTCATCAACTTCGTCTACTTCGTCCACTTCGTGCACTTTCTCCACTTCGTCCACTTCGTCCACTTCGTCCACTTCTCCAACTTCGTCTACTTTGTCAACTTCCTCCACTTCCTCCACTTCCTCCACTGCCTCCACTTCGTAGGCTTCGCCAACTCGTCCACTTAGTCCACTTCCTCCACTCCGTTAACTTCGTGCACTTCGTCAACTTCATCAAGTTCGTCACCTTCGTCCAGTTTGTAAACTTCGTCCACTTCGTCAACTTCCTCCACTTCGTCAACTTCCTCCACTTCCTCTACTTCCTCCACTTCCTCCACTTCCTTCACTTCCTCCACTTCCTCCACTTCCTCCACTTCGTCAACTTCGTCCACTTCGTGCACTTCCTCCCCTTCCTCCACTTCGTCATCTTCGTCCACTTCGCCAACTTCACCCACTTCCTCAACTTCCTCCACTTCCTCCACTTCATCCACTTCCTCCACTTCCTCCACTTCGTCCACTTCATGCACTTCGTCCACCTCCTCCACTTCCTCCACTTCCTCCACTTCCTCCACTTCCTCAACTTCCTCCACTTCCTCCACTTCCTCCACTTCGTCAACTTCCTCCACTTCCTCCACTTCGTCCACTTCCTCCACTTCGTCAACTTCCTCCACTTCGTCCACTTCCTCCACTTCGTCCACTTCCTCCACTTCCTCAACTTCGTCCACTTCGTCCACTTCGTCAACTTCGTCAACTTCCTTCACTTCCTTCACTTCCTCCACTTCCTCCACTTTCTCCACTTCCTCCACTTCCTCCACTTCCTCCACTTCGTCCACATCGTCAACTTTGTTCACTTAGTCCACTTCGTCAACTTTGTCAACTCCGTCCACTTCGTCAACTTCGTCCTCTTCGTCCCCTTCGTCAACTTCGTCCACTTCGTCAACTTCCTCCACTTCACCACTTAGTCCACTTCCTTCACTTCGTCCACTTGGTCCACTTCATCCTCTTCCTCCACTTCCTCCACTGCCCCCATTTCCTCCACTTCCTCCACGTCGTCCACTTCCTCCACTTCGTCATCTTCGTCCACTTCTCCAACTTCGTCCACTTAGTGCACTTCCTCTACTTCCTCCACTTCCTCCACTTTGTCCACTTCGTCCACTTCGTCGTCTTCGTCAACTTCGTCAACTTCCTCCAATTTGTCCACCTCATCCACTTCGTGCACTTCCTCCACTTCACCACTTAGTTCACATCCATCACGTCGTCCACTTCCTCCACTTCTTCCACCTCGTGCACTTCGTCCACTCCGTCCACTTCGTCCTCTTCGTCCACATCGTCCACATCCTCGACTTCGTGAACTTCGTCAACTTGCCCCACTTCCTCCACTTCGTCCCCTTCGTCCCCTTCGTCAACTTCGTCCACTTCGTCAACCTCGTCAACTTCGTCCACTTCGTCAACTTCCTCCACTTCCTCCACTTCCTCCACTTCCTCCACTTCGTCGACTTCGTCCACTTTGTCCACTTCCTCCACTTCGTCAACTTCGTCCACTTCGGCCACCACCTCAACTTCTTCCACTTCCTCCACTTTATCCACATTATCCACTTCGTCCACTTCGTCAACTTCATCCACTACGTCAACTTCTTCAACTTCATCCACTTCTTCAACTTCGTCCACTTCGTCAACTTCCTCCACTTTGTCTACTTCGTCAACTTCCTCCACTTCTTCGACTTCCTCTACTTGCTCCACTTCCTCCACTTCCTTCACTTCCTCCACTTCCTCCACTTCCTCCACTTCCTCCACTTCCTCCACTTCCTCCACTTCTTCAACTTCGTCCACTTCATGCACTTCCTCCACTTCGTCCACTTCGTCATCTTCGTCCACTTCGCCAGCTTCGTCCCCTTAGTGCACTTCCTCCACTTCCTCCACTTTGTCCATTTCGCCCACTTCCTCCACTTCGTCCTCATCATCCACTTCGTGCACTTCCTCCACTTCACCACTTAGTCCACTTCCTCAACTTCGTCCACTTCCTCCACTTCTTCCACTTCTTCCACATCGTCCACTTCGACAACTTCGTCCACTTCGCCCACTTCGTCCGTTTCGTCCACATCCTCCACTTCGTGAACGTCGTCAACTTGCCCCACTTCCTCCACATCGTCCCCTCCGTCCATTTCGTCAACTTCGTCCAGTTCGTCAACTTCCTCAACTTCCTCCACTTCCTCCACTTCCACCACTTCGTCCACTTCGTCCACTTTGTCCACTTCCTCCACTTCCTCCACTTCCTCCACTGCCTCCACTTCGTAGACTTCGTCAACTCGTCCACTTAGTCCACTTCCTCCACTCCGTTCACTTCGTCAACTTCGTCCAGTTCGTAAACTTCGTCCACTTCGTCCACTTCCTCCACTTCGTGCACTTCGTCAACTTCCTCCGCTTCGTCAACTTCTTCCACTTCCTCTACTTCCTCCACTTCCTCCACTTCCTTCACTTCCTCCACTTCCTCCACTTTCTCCACTTCATCAACTTCGTCTACTTCGTCCACTTCGTGCACTTCCTCCACTTCGTCCACTTCGTCCACTTCTCCAACTTCGTCTACTTTGTCAACTTCCTCCATTTCGTCAACTTCTTCCACTTCCTCCACTTCCTCCACTTCCTCCACTGCCTCCACTTCGTAGGCTTCGTCAACTCGTCCACTTAGTCCACTTCCTCCACTCCGTTAACTTCGTGCACTTCGTCAACTTCATCAAGTTCGTCACCTTCGTCCAGTTTGTAAACTTCGTCCACTTCGTCAACTTCCTCCACTTCATCAACTTCTTCCACTTCCTCTACTTCCTCTACTTCCTCCACTTCCTTCACTTCCTCCACTTCCTCCACTTCCTCCACTTCGTGCACTTCCTCCCCTTCCTCCACTTCGTCCACTTCCTCCACTTCGTCATCTTCGTCCACTTCGCCAACTTCGTCCACTTCCTCAACTTCCTCCACTTCCTCCACTTCATCCACTTCGTCCACTTCGTCCACTTCGTCCACTTCATGCACTTCGTCCACTTCGTCCACTTCCTCCACTTCCTCCACTTCCTCCACTTCCTCAACTTCCTCCACTTCCTCCACTTCCTCCACTTCGTCAACTTCCTCCACTTCCTCCATTTCCTCCACTTCCTCCACTTCGTCAACTTCCTCCACTTCGTCCACTTCCTCCACTTCGTCCACTTCCTCCACTTCCTCAACTTCTTCCACTTCGTCCACTTTATCCACATTATCCACTTCGTCCACTTCGTCAACTTCATCCACTACGTCAACTTCTTCAACTTCATCCACTTCTTCAACTTCGTCCACTTCGTCAACTTCCTCCACTTTGTCTACTTCGTCAACTTCCTCCACTTCTTCGACTTCCTCTACTTGCTCCACTTCCTCCACTTCCTTCACTTCCTCCACTTCCTCCACTTCCTCCACTTCCTCCACTTCTTCAACTTCGTCCACTTCATGCACTTCCTCCACTTCGTGCACTTCGTCATCTTCGTCCTCTTCGCCAGCTTCGTCCCCTTAGTGCACTTCCTCCACTTCCTCCACTTTGTCCATTTCGTCCACTTCCTCCACTTCGTCCTCATCATCCACTTCGTGCACTTCCTCCACTTCACCACTTAGTCCACTTCCTTCACTTCGTCCACTTCCTCCACTTCTTCCACTTCTTCCACTTCGTCCACTTCGACAACTTCGTCCACTTCGCCCACTTCGTCCGTTTCGTCCACATCGTCCACATCCTCCACTTCGTGAACGTCGTCAACTTGCCCCACTTCCTCCACATCGTCCCCTCCGTCCATTTCGTCAACTTCGTCCAGTTCGTCAACTTCCTCAACTTCCTCCACTTCCTCCACTTCCACCACTTCGTCGACTTCGTCCACTTTGTCCACTTCCTCCACTTCCTCCACTGCCTCCACTTCGTAGACTTCGTCAACTCGTCCACTTAGTCCACTTCCTCCACTCCGTTCACTTCGTGCACTTCGTCAACTTCGTCCAGTTCGTAAACTTCGTCCACTTCGTCAACTTCCTCCACTTCGTGCACTTCGTCAACTTCCTCCGCTTCGTCAACTTCTTCCACTTCCTCTACATCCTCCACTTCCTCCACTTCCTTCACTTCCTCCACTTCCTCCACTCTCTCCACTTCATCAACTTCGTCTACTTCGTCCACTTCGTGCACTTCCTCCACTTCGTCCACTTCGTCCACTTCTCCAACTTCGTCTACTTTGTCAACTTCCTCCATTTCGTCAACTTCTTCCACTTCCTCCACTTCCTCCACTGCCTCCACTTCGTAGGCTTCGTCAACTCGTCCACTTAGTCCACTTCCACCACTCCGTTAACTTCGTGCACTTCGTCAACTTCATCAAGTTCGTCACCTTCGTCCAGTTTGTAAACTTTGTCCACTTCGTCAACTTCCTCCACTTCGTCAACTTCTTCCACTTCCTCTACTTCCTCCACTTCCTCCACTTCCTTCACTTCCTCCACTTCCTCCACTTCCTCCACTTCGTCAACTTCGTCCACTTCGTGCACTTCCTCCCCTTCCTCCACTTCGTCCACTTCCTCCACTTCGTCATCTTCGTCCACTTCGCCAACTTCGTCCACTTCCTCAACTTCCTCCACTTCCTCCACTTCATCCACTTCCTCCACTTCGTCCACTTCGTCCACTTCGTCCACTTCGTCCACTTCATGCACTTCGTCCACTTCGTCCACTTCCTCCACTTCCTCAACTTCCTCCACTTCCTCCACTTCGTCAACTTCCTCCACTTCCTCCACTTCCTCCACATCCTCCACTTCGTCAACTTCCTCCACTTCGTCCACTTCCTCCACTTCGTCCACTTCCTCCACTTCCTCAACTTCGTCCACTTCCTCCACTTCGTCAACTTCGTCAACTTCGTCAACTTCCTTCACTTCCTTCACTTCCTCCACTTCCTCCACTTTCTCCACTTCCTCCACTTCCTCCACTTCGTCCACATCGTCAACTTTGTTCACTTAGTCCACTTCCTCAACATCCTCCACTTCGTCAACTTTGTCAACTCCGTCCACTTCGTCAACTTCGTCCTCTTCGTCCCCTTCGTCAACTTCGTCCACTTCGTCAACTTCCTCCACTTCACCACTTAGTCCACTTCCTTCACTTCGTCCACTTCGTCCACTTCATCCTCTTCCTCCACTTCCTCCACTTCCTTCACTTTCTCCTCTTCCTCCACTTCCTCCACTTCCTCCATTTCCTCCACTTCGTCAACTTCCTCCACTTCCTCCACTTCCTCTACTTCCTCCACTTCCTCCACTTCGTTCACTTCGTCGACTTCGTCAATTTCGTCCACTTCGTCCAGTTCGTCAACTTCGTCCTCTTCGTCCACATCGTCCACTTCGTCCTCTTCATCCACATCGTCCACATCGTCCACCTCGTCCACCTCGTCCACTTCGTCAACTTCGTCCACATCCTCCACTTCCTCCACTTCCTCCACTTCATCATCAACTTCGTCCACTTAGTCCACTTCCTCCACTTCCTCCACTTCCTCCACCTCCTCCACTTCGTCCACTTCGTCAACTTCGTCCACTTCGTACACTTAGTCCACTTCCTCCACTTCCTCCACTTCGTCCACTTTCTCCACTTCCTCCACTTCGTCCACTTCCTCCACTTCGTCAACTTCCTCCGTTTCGTCCAATTCTTCAACTTCGTCAACTTCCTCCACTTCGTCCACTTCGTCAACTTCCTCCACTTCGTCCACTTCGTCAATTTCCTCCACTTCGTCCACTTCTCAACTTCGTCAACTTCCTCCACTTCGTCAACTTCCTCCATTTCGTCAACTTCTTCCACTTCGTCCAGTTCGTTCAGCTCGTCCACTACCTCAACTTCCTCCACTTCGTGCACATCCTCCACTTCCTCCATTTCGTCCACTTCATCAAGTTCGTCGACTTCGTCCACTTCATCCAGTTCGTCGACTTCCTCCACTCTATCCAGTTCGGCCACTTCCTCCACTTTGTTCACTTCCTCCACTTCGTCAACTTCGTCAACTTCATCAACTTCGTCAATTTCGTTCGTCAACTTCCTCTTCTTCGTCCACTTCCTCCGCTTCGTCCATTTAGTCCACTTCCTCTACTTCCTCCACTTCCTCCACTTCGTCAACTTCGTTAACTTCGTCCACTTCGTCCACTTCCTCCAGCTCGTCAACTTCTTCAACTTCGTCAACTTCGTCCATTTCGTCCTCCTGTCCACTTCCTCCACTTCGTCAACTTTTTCAACTTCGTCCACTTCGTCAATTTCCTCCACTTCGTCCACTTCGTCAACTTCGCAACTTCCTCCAGTTCGTCAACTTCTTCCACTTCGTCAACTTCTTCCACTTCTTTAACTTCGTCCACTTCGTCAACTTCGTCCACTTCGTCCACAACCTCAACTTCCTCCACTTCCTCCACTTTATCCACTTTATCCACTTCGTCAATTTCCTCCACTTCCTCCACTTCGTCCACTTCGTCCACTACGTCAACTTCTTCAACTTCGTCCACATCTTCATCTTCGTCCACTTCATCCACTACGTCAACTTCCTCCACTTCGTCCACTTCGTCAACTTCCTCCACTTCGTCAACTTCTTCCACTTCCTCTACTTGCTCCACTTCCTCCACTTCCTTCACTTCCTCCACTTCCTCCACTTCCTCCACTTCCTCCATTTCGTCCACTTCGTCCACTTCGTCGACTTCGTCCACTTCATCCACTTCGTCCACTTCCTCCACTTCGTCAACTTCGTCCACTTCGTCAACTTCGTCCACTTCGTACAGTTAGTCCACTTCCTCCACTTCCACCAGTTCCTCCATTTCCTCCACTTCGTCAACTTCCTCCACTTCGTCTAATTCTTCAACTTCGTCAACTTCCTCCACTTCATCCACTTCGTCAACTTCCTCCACTTTGTGAACTTCGTCCACTTCGTCAACTTTGTTGACGTCGTCCACTTCCTCCAATTCGTCAACTTCGTCAACTTCGCCCACTTCGTCCACTTCGTCAATTTCGTCAACTTCGTCCACTTCCTCAACTTCCTCCACTTCCTTCATTTCGTCCACTTCGTCCACTTCGTCGACTTCATCCACTTCCTCCACTTCGTCCACTTCGTACACTTCGTCAACTTCGTCCACTTCCTCGACTTCCTCCACTACGTCAACTTCTTCAAATTCGTCCACTTCCTCAACTTCCTCCTCTTCCCCAACTTCGTCCACTTCGTCAACTTCCTCCACTTCCTCCACTTCGTCAACTTCGTCCACTTCGTTTACTTCGTCCACTTCCTCCACTTCCTCCACTTTATGCACTTCGTCCACTTCCTCCACTTCCTCCACTTCCTCCACTTCCTCCACTTCCCCCACTTCCTCAACTTCGTCCACTTCGTCAACTTCGTCAACTTCCTCCACTTCCTCCACTTCAACCACTTCCTCCACCTCCTCCACTTCCTCCACTTCCTCCACTTCTTCCACTTCCTCCACTTTCTCCACTTGCTCCACTACCTCCATTTCCTCCACTACGTCAACTTCGTTCACTTCTTCCACTTCTTCCACATCCTCCACTTCGTCAACTTTGTCAACTTCGACCACTTCGTCAACTTTGTCAATGTCCTCCACTTCCTCTACTTCGTCCACTTCGTCAACTTCGTTCACTTCGTCCACTTCCTCCAGCTCGTCAACTTCTTCAACTTGGTCAACTTCGTCCATTTCGTCCTCTTGTCCACTTCCTCCACTTCGTCAACTTTTTCAACTTCGTCCACTTCGTCAATTTCCTCCACTTCGTCCACTTCGTCAACATCGCAACTTCCTCCAGTTCGTCAACTTCTTCCACTTCGTCAACTTCTTCCACTTCTTTAACTTCGTCCACTTCGTCCACAACCTCAACTTCCTCCACTTCCTCCACTTTATCCACTTTATCCACTTCGTCAATTTCCTCCACTTCCTCCACTTCCTCCACTTCGTCCACTACGTCAACTTCTTCAACTTCGTCCACATCTTCATCTTCGTCCACTTCGTCCACTACGTCAACTTCCTCCACTTCGTCCACTTCGTCAACTTCCTCCACTTCATCAACTTCTTCCACTTCCTCTACTTCCTCCACTTCCTCCACTTCCTCCACTTCCTCCATTTCGTCCACTTCGTCCACTTCGTCCACTTCGTCCACTTCGTCCACTTCCTCCACTTCGTCAACTTCGTCCACTTCGTCAACTTCGTCCACTTCGTACACTTAGTCCACTTCCTCCACTTCCTCCAGTTCCTCCATTTCCTCCACTTCGTCAACTTCCTCCACTTCGTCTAATTCTTCAACTTCGTCAACTTCCTCCACTTTGTCCACTTCGTCAACTTCCTCCACTTTGTGAACTTCGTCCACTTCGTCAACTTCGTCAACTTCGCCCACTTCGTCCACTTAGTCAATTTCGTCAACTTCGTCCACTTCCTCAACTTCCTCCACTTCCTCCATTTCGTCCACTTCGTCCACTTCGTCCACTTCGTCCACTTCGTCCACTTCATCCACTTCCTCCACTTCGTCAACTTCGTACACTTCGTCAACTTCGTCCACTTCCTCGACTTCCTCCACTTCCTCCACTACGTCAACTTCTTCAAATTCGTCCACTTCCTCAACTTCCTCCTCTTCCCCAACTTCGTCCACTTCGTCAACTTCCTCCACTTCCTCCACTTCGCCAACTTCCTCCACTTCCTCCACTTCGTCAAGTTCTTCCACTTCCTCCACTTCCTCCACTTCGTCAACTTCGTCCACTTCGTTCACTTCGTCCACTATGTTCAGTTCCTCCACTTCGTCCACTTCATGCACTTCCTCCACTTCCTCCACTTCCTCCACTTCCTCCACTTCCCCCACTTCCTCAACTTCGTCCACTTCGTCAACTTCGTCAACTTCCTCCACTTCCTCCACTTCGTCCACTTCCTCCACCTCCTCCACTTCCTCCACTTCCATGCACTTCTTCCACTTCCTCCACTTTCTCCACTTGCTCCACTTCCTCCATTTCCTCCACTACGTCAACTTCGTTCACTTCTTCCACTTTTTCCACATCCTCCACTTCGTGAACTTTGTCAACTTCGACCACTTCGTCAACTTTGTCAATGTCGTCCACTTCCTCCACTTCGTCCACTTCGTCAACTTCGTTCACTTCTTCCACTTCCTATACTTCCTCCATTTCGTCAACTTCGTTCACTTCCTCCACTTCCTATACTTCCTCCACTTCCTCCACTTCATCCACTTCGTCGACTTCGTCCACTTCATCCAGTTCGTCGACTTCCTCCACTCTATCCAGTTCGTCCACTTCCTCCACTTTGTTCACTTCCTCAACTTCGTCAACTTCGTCAACTTCGTCAACTTCATCAACTTCGTCAATTTCGTTCGTCAACTTCCTCTTCTTCGTCCACTTCCTCCACTTCCTCCACTTCCACCACTTCGTCCACTTTGTCCACTTCGTCAACTTCGTAAACTTCGTCCACTTCCTCCAGCTCGTCAAGTTCTTCAACTTCGTCAACTTCGTCCATTTCGTCCTCTTGTCCACTTCGTCCACTTCGTCAACTTCGCAACTTCCTCCAGTTCGTCAACTTCTTCCACTTCGTCAACTTCTTCCCCTTCTTCAACTTCGTCCACTTCGTTAACTTCGTCCACTTCCTCCAGTTCCTCCACTTCCTCCACTTCCCCCATTTGATCATCTTCTTCCACTTCGCCAACTTCGTCCACTTTGTGCACATCCTCCACTTCCTCTACTTCGTCCATGTCGTCCACTTTGTCCACTTCGTCCACTTCGTTCACTTCGTCCACTTCCTCCACTTCCTCCACTTCCTCCACGTCGTCCACTTCCTCCACTTCGTCCACTTCCTCCACTTAGTCCACTTCCTCCCCTTCCTCCACTTCCCCCACTTCCCCCACTCTCTCCACTTCGTCCACTTCGTCCCCTTCGTCCACTTCCTCCACATCCTCCACATCGTCAACTTCGTTAACTTCGTCGACTTCCTCAAGTTCGTCCATTTCCTCCACCTCCTGCACTTCCTCCACTTCGTGAACTTCGTCCACTTCCTGCACTTCGCCCACTTCCTCCACTTCGTCAACTTCGTCCACCTCGTCCACTTCGTCAACTTTGTCCTCTTCTTCCACTTCGTAACCTTCGTCAACACCGTCCACTTAGTCCACTTAAACCACTTCGTCCACTTCCTCCACTTCCTCCACTTCCTCCACTTCCTCCACTTAGTCCACTTCCTCCCTCCCTCCACTTCCCCCACTTCCTCCACTTCCTCCGCATCGTGAACTTCGCCCACTTCGTCATCTTCGTCCACTTCCTCCACTTCGTCCTCTTCGTCAACTTCATCCACTTCGTCACCTTCGTCACCTTCGTCAACTTCGTCCACTTCGTCCATTTCGTCCACTTCGTCAACTTCCTCCACTTCACCACCTAGTCCACTTCCTTCACTTCGTCCAGTTCGTCCACTTCGTCCACTTCGTCCAGTTCGTCAACTTCGTCCACTTCCTTCACTTCGTCAACTTCATCCACTTCGTCAACTTCCTCCACTTCACCACCTAGTCCACTTCCTTCACTTCTTCCAGTTCGTCCACTTTGTCCACTTAATCCACTTCGTCCACTTTGTCAACTTTGTCCTCTTCGTCCACTTAATCCACTTAATCCACTTCGTCCACCTCGTCAACTTCGTCCTCTTCGTCCACATCGTCCACTTCGTCCTCTTCATCCACATCGTCCACATCGTCCACTTCGTCCACCTCGTCCACCTCGTCCACTTCGTCAACTTCGTCCACATCCTCCACTTCCTCCACTTCATCCTCTTCGTCAACTTCGTCAACTTCGTGCACTTCGCCCACTTACCACTTCCTCGACTTCCTTCACTTCGTCGACATCGTCAACTTCGTCAACTTCACCAACTTCGTCCACTTCGTCCACTTCCTCCCCTTCCTCCACTTCATCCACTTCCTCCACTTCGTCCACTTCGTCCCCTTCCTCCACTTCGTCAACTTCCTCCACTTCGTCCAATTCTTCAACTTCGTCAACTTCCTTCACTTCCTCCACTTCGTCCACTTCGTCCACTTCGTCAACTTCCTCCACTTCGTCAACTTCCTCCACTTCGTCCACTTCGACAAGTTCTACCATTTCGTCCACTTCGTCAACTTTGTCAACTTCATCCACTTCCTCCACTTCGTGCACTTCCTCCACTTCCTCCACTTCCTTCACTTCATCCACTTCCTCCAGTTCCACCACTTCGCCAACTTCGTCCACTTAGTCCACTTCCACCACTTCCTCCACTTCGTCAACTTCGTCCACTTTGTCAACTTCGTCCACTTCGTCCACATGGTCCACTTCGTTAGTCCACTTCGCTCGTCCACTTCCTCTACTTCGTTCTCTTCGTCCACTTCGTCAACTTCCTCAACTTCATCCACTTTCTCCACTTCCTCCACTTCCACCACTTCGTCCACTTCGTAAACTTCGTCCACTTCGTCAACTTCCTCAACTTCATCCACTTTCTCCACTTCCTCCACTTCCACCACTTCGTCCACTTCGTCCACTTCGTCAACTTCGTCCACTTCGTCAACTTCGTCCACTTCATCCACTTCGTCCTCTTCGTCCACTTCGTTCACTTCGTCCACTTCGTCCACTTCCTCCCCTTCGTCCACTTCGTCAACTTCTTCAACTTCGTCCACTTAGTCCACTTCCACCACTTCCTCCACTTCGTCAACTTCGTCCACTTTGTCAACTTCGTCCACTTCGTCCACATGGTCCACTTCGTTAGTCCACTTCGCTCGTCCACTTCCTCTACTTCGTTCTCTTCGTCCACTTCGTCAACTTCCTCAACTTGATCCACTTTCTCCACTTCCTCCACTTCCACCACTTCGTAAACTTCGTCCACTTAGTCCAATTCCTCCATTTCCTCCACTTCCTCCACTTCCTCAACTTCCTCCACTACGTCCACTTAGTCCACTTCCTCCACTTCCTCCACTTCGTCCACTTTGTCAACTTCGTCCACTTAGTCCACTTCCTGCACTTCGTCCACTTCGACCACTTCGTCCACTTCGTCAACTTCGTCCACTTCGTCAACTTCGTCCACTTCGTCAACTTCGTCCACTTTGTCCACTTTGTCAACTTCGTCAACTTCGTCCACTTCGTCCACTTAGTCCACTTCCTGCACTTCGTCCATTTACTCCACTTCCTCCACTTCGTCCACTTCGTCCAGTTAGTCAACTTCGTCAACTTTGTTAACTTCGTCCATTTTGTCCACTTCGTCAATTTCGTCCAATTTGTCAACTTCGTCCACTTTGTCCACTTCGTGCACTTCGTTCACTTGGTCCACTTGGTCCACTTCGTCCACTTCGTCAACTTCGTCCACTTCGTCAACTTTGTCCACTTTGTCAACTTCGTCAACTTCGTCCACTTCGTCCACTTAGTCCACTTCCTGCACTTCGTCCATTTACTCCACTTCCTCCACTTCGTCCACTTCGTCCACTTCGTCCAGTTAGTCAACTTCGTCAACTTTGTTAACTTCGTCCATTTTGTCCACTTCGTCAATTTCGTCCAATTTGTCAACTTCGTCCACTTTGTCCACTTCGTGCACTTCGTTCACTTCGTCCACTTGGCCCACTTCGTCCACTTCGTCAACTTCGTCCACTTTGTCAACTTCATCCACTTAGTCCACTTCCTCCACTTCCTCCATTTCGTCCACTTCGTCAAATTCGTCCACTTCGTCAACTTCGTCCACTTTGTGAACTTTGTCCACTTTGTCAACTTCGTCAACTTCGTCAACTTCGTCAACTTCATCAACTTCATCCACTTCCTCCACTTCCTCCACTTCCTCCACTTCCACCACTTCGTCCACTTCGTCAACTTCCTCAAATTGATCCACTTTCTCCACTTCCTCCACTTCCACCACTTCGTCCACTTCGTAAACTTCGTCCACTTAGTCCAATTCCTCCATTTCCTCCACTTCCTCCACTTCCTCAACTTCCTCCACTACGTCCACTTAGTCCACTTCCTCCACTTCCTCCACTTCGTCCACTTTGTCAACTTCGTCCACTTAGTCCACTTCCTGCACTTCGTCCACGTCGTCCACTTCGTCCACTTCGTCAACTTCGTCCACTTCGTCAACTTCGTCCACTTCGTCAACTTCGTCCACTTCATCAACTTTGTCCACTTTGTCAACTTCGTCAACTTCGTCCACTTCGTCCACTTAGTCCACTTCCTGCACTTCGTCCATTTACTCCACTTCCTCCACTTCCTCCACTTCGTCCACTTCGTCCAGTTAGTCAACTTCGTCAACTTTGTTAACTTCGTCCATTTTGTCCACTTCGTCAATTTCGTCCAATTTGTCAACTTCGTCCACTTTGTCCACTTCGTGCACTTCGTTCACTTGGTCCACTTGGTCCACTTCGTCCACTTCGTCAACTTCGTCCACTTCGTCAACTTTGTCCACTTTGTCAACTTCGTCAACTTCGTCCACTTCGTCCACTTAGTCCACTTCCTGCACTTCGTCCATTTACTCCACTTCCTCCACTTCGTCCACTTCGTCCACTTCGTCCAGTTAGTCAACTTCGTCAACTTTGTTAACTTCGTCCATTTTGTCCACTTCGTCAATTTCGTCCAATTTGTCAACTTCGTCCACTTTGTCCACTTCGTGCACTTCGTTCACTTCGTCCACTTGGCCCACTTCGTCCACTTCGTCAACTTCGTCCACTTTGTCAACTTCGTCCACTTAGTCCACTTCCTCCACTTCCTCCATTTCGTCCACTTCGTCAAATTCGTCCACTTCGTCAACTTCGTCCACTTTGTCCACTTTGTCAACTTCGTCAACTTCGTCAACTTCGTCAACTTCATCAACTTCATCCACTTCCTCCACTTCCTCCACTTCCTCCACTTCCACCACTTCGTCCACTTCGTAAACTTCGTCCACTTAGTCCAATTCCTCCATTTCCTCCACTTCCTCCACTTCCTCAACTTCCTCCACTACGTCCACTTAGTCCACTTCCTCCACTTCCTCCACTTCGTCCACTTTGTCAACTTCGTCCACTTAGTCCACTTCCTGCACTTCGTCCACTTCGTCCACTTCGTCCACTTCGTCCACTTCGTCCACTTCGTCCACTTCGTCAACTTCGTCCACTTCGTCAACTTCGTCCACTTCGTCAACTTCGTCCACTTCGTCAACTTTGTCCACTTTGTCAACTTCGTCAACTTCGTCCACTTCGTCCACTTAGTCCACTTCCTGCACTTCGTCCATTTACTCCACTTCCTCCACTTCGTCCACTTCGTCCAGTTAGTCAACTTCGTCAACTTTGTTAACTTCGTCCACTTTGTCCACTTCGTCAATTTCGTCCAATTTGTCAACTTCGTCCACTTTGTCCACTTCGTGCACTTCGTTCACTTGGTGCACTTGGTCCACTTCGTCCACTTCGTCAACTTCGTCCACTTTGTCAACTTCGTCCACTTAGTCCACTTCCTCCACTTCCTCCATTTCGTCCACTTCGTCAAATTCGTCCACTTCGTCAACTTCGTCCACTTTGTGAACTTTGTCCACTTTGTCAACTTCGTCAACTTCGTCAACTTCGTCAACTTCATCAACTTCATCAACTTCATCCACTTCCTCCACTTCCTCCACTTCCTCCACTTCCACCACTTCGTCCACTTCGAAAACTTCGTCCACTTAGTCCAATTCCTCCATTTCCTCCACTTCTTCCACTTCCTCAACTTCCTCCACTTCGTCCACTTCATCCACTTCGTCCACTTCGTCGACTTCGTCCACTCCGTCAACTTCGTCAACTTGGTCCACTTCGTCCACTTCGTCCAGTTCGTCCGCTTCATCCACTTCGTACACTTCCTCCAGTTCGTCCACTTCGTCGTCCACTTCGTCGTCCACTTCGTCAACTTCGTCCACTTCATCAACTTTGTCCTCTTCGTCCACTTCGTCAACTTCGTCCACTTAGTCCACTTCCTCCACTTCGTCCACTTTGTCAACTTCGTCCACTTTGTCAACTTCGTCCACTTAGTCCACTTCCTCCACTTCCTCCACTTCCTCCACTTCGTCCACTTCGTCAACTTCGTCCACTTTGTGAACTTTGTCCACTTTGTCAACTTCGTCCACTTCATCCACTTCCTCCACTTCCTCCACTTCCTCCACTTCCACCACTTCGTCCACTTCGAAAACTTCGTCCACTTAGTCCAATTCCTCCATTTCCTCCACTTCTTCCACTTCCTCAACTTCCTCCACTTCGTCCACTTCGTCCACTTCATCCACTTCGTCGACTTCGTCGACTTCGTCCACTCCGTCAACTTCGTCAACTTCGTTCACTTCGTCCACTTCCTTCACTTCGTACACTTCGTCCACTTCGTCAACTTTGTCCACTTCGTCAACTTCGTCCACTTCATCCACTTCCTTCACTTCGTCCACTTCCTCCACTTCAGCCACTTCGTCAACTTCGTCCACTTAGTCCACTTAGTCCACTTCCTCGAATTCGTCCACTTCCTCCACTTCCTCGAATTCGTCCACTTCGTCAGCTTCGTCCACTACGTCCACTTCGTCCACTACGTCCACTTCGTCCACTTCATCCAGTTCGTCCACTTCCTCCCATTCGTCCACTTCGTCAACTTCGTCAACTTCATCCACTTAGTCCACTTCCTCCACTTCCTCCACTTCGTCAACTTTGTCCACTTTGTCAACTTCGTCCACTTCCTCCACTTCCTCCACTTCGTCCACTTCGTCAACTTCGTCCACTTCGTCCACTTCGTTAGTCCACTTCGGTCGTCCACTTCCTTTACTTCGTTCACTTCGTCCACTTCGTCAACTTCATCAACTTCATCCACTTCATCAACTTCGTCAACTTCGTTCACTTCCTCCACTTCCTCAACTTTGTGCACTTCATCCACTTCCGCCACTACCTTCACTTCGTCCACTTCCGTCACTTCGTCAACTTCGTCCACTTAGTCCACTTCCTCCACTTCGTTCACTTCATCCACTTCGTCCACTTCGTCCACTTCGTCCACTTCGTCAACTTCGTCCACTTCGTCCTCTTGGTCGACTTCGTTCACTTCGTCCACTTCGTCCACTTCCTCCCCTTCTTCCACGTTGTCAACTTCGTGCACTTTGTCAACTTCGTCCACTTAGTCCACTTCCTCCACTTCCTCCACTTCGTTCACTTCGTCCACTTCGTCAACTTCATCCACTTCGTTAGTCCACTTCGTCCATTTCGTCCACTTCGTTCACTTCGTCCACTTCCTTTCTTTCGTTCACTTCGTCCACTTCGTCAACTTCATCAACTTCATGCACTTCTTCCACTTCCTCCACTTCCTCCACTTCCTCAACTTCGTCCACTTCATCCACTTCGTCCACATCGTCCACTTCGTCTACTTCGTCAACTTCTGCAACTTCCTCAACTTCGTCCACTTCGTCCACTTCGTTCACTTCGTCCACTTCCTCCACTTCCCCTACTTCCACTACATCGTCGACTTCGTAATCTTCGTCCACTTAGTCCAATTCCTCCATTTCCTCCACTTCCTCCACTTCCTCCACTTCCTTCACTTCGTCCACTTCGTCCACTTCCTCCCACTTCGTCAGCTTTGTCCACTTAGTCCACTTAGTCCACTTAGTCCACTTCCTCCCCTTCCTCCACTTCCTCCAGTTCGTGTACTTCGTCCACTTCCTCCACTTCGTCAACTTTGTCCACTTAGTCCACTTAGTCGACTTCCTCCACTTCCTCCACTTCGTCAACTTTGTCAACTTCGTCCACTTCGTCCTCTTAGTCCACTTCGTCCACTTCGTCCACTTCGTTCACTTCGTTCACTTCGTCCACTTCCTTCCCTCCTTCTACTTCGTCAACTTTGTCAAATTCGTCCACTTAGTCCACTTCCTCCACTTCGTCCACTTTGACAACTTCGTCCACTTAGTCCACTTCCTCCAATTCGTTCCCTTCGTCCACTTCCTCCACTTCGTCCACTTCGTCGACTTCGTTAGTCCACTTTGGTCGTCCACTTCCTTTACTTCGTTCACTTCGTCCACTTCGTCAACTTCATCAACTTCATTCGCTTCATCAACTTCCTCCACGTCCTCCACTTCCACCACTTCGTCCACTTTGTCTACTTAGTCCAATTCCTCCATTTCCTCCACTTCCTCCACTTCCTCAACGTCCTCCACATCCTCAACTTCGTCCACTTCCTCAACTTCGTCAACTTCTTGAACTTCGTCCATTTCGTTCACTTTGTCCACTTCCTCCAATTCCTCCACTTCCACAACTTCGTCGACTTCGTAAACTTCGTCCACTTAGTCCAATTCCTCCATTTCCTCCACTTCCTCCACTTCCTCCACTTCCTCCACGTCGTCCACTTCCTTCACTTCGTCCACTTCGTCCACTTCCTCCAGTTCGTCAGCTTCGTCCACTTAGTCCACTCCCTCCACTTCCTCCACTTCGTCAACTTCGTCCACTTAGTCCACTTCGTCCACTTCCTCCTCTTCGTTCACTTCGTCCACTTCGCCCACTTCCTCCACTTCCTCCACTTCCTCCACTTCCTCCGCTTCCTCCGCTTCCCCCACATCCCCCACTTCCTCCAATTCCTCCACTTTGTCCACTTCCTCCAATTCGTCCAGTTGCTCCACTTCGTCAACTTCGTGCACTTCGTTCGTCCACTTCATCAACTTCGTCTACTTCGTCTACTTCGTCCACTTCCTCTACTACGTCCAATTCGTTCACTTCGTCCACTCCGTCCACTTCCTCCACTTCGTGAACATCCTCCACTTCGTCCACTCCGTTAACTTCCTCAACGTCCTCCACTTCATCCACTCCGTTCACTTCGTCAGCTTCCTCCATTTCGTCAACTTCGTCCGCTTCTACAACTTCTAACACTTCATCCACTTCGTCAACTTCGTGAACTTCGTCAATTTCGTCCACTTCCTCCACTTCGTGCACTTCCTCCACTTCCTTCACTTCGTCCACTTCCTCCACTTCCGCCACTTCGTCAACTTCGTCCAATTAGTCCACTTACTCCACTTCGTCCACATCGTCAACAACGTCCACTTCGTCCAGTTCGTCCACTTCCTCCCCTTCGTCCACTTCGTCAACTTCGTCCACTTAGTCCACTTCCTCCACTTCCTCCACTTCGTCAACTTCGTCCACTTTGTCAACTTCGGCCACTTAGTCCACTTCCTCCACTTCCTCCACTTCGTCCACTTCGTCCACTTCGTCAACTTCAACGTCCTCCACTTCGTCCGCTTCGACAACTTCTAACACTTGATCCATTTCGTCAACTTCGTTAACTTTCTCCACTTCGTCCACTTCCTCCACTTCGTGCACTTCGTCTACTTCCTCCACTTCCTTCACTTCGTCCACTTCCTCCACTTCCGCCACTTTGTCAACTTCGTCCACTTAGTCCACTTAGTCCACTTCCGCCACTTCCTCCACTTCCTCAACTTCGTCCACTTCGTCCTCTTCGTCCACTTCCTCCACTTCCTCCGCTACCTTCAGTTCCTCCACTTCGTCCACTGCCTCCACTTCGTCCACTTCGTCAACTTCGTCCATTTAGTCCAATTCCTCCATTTCCTCCACTTCCTCCACTTCGTCCACTTCGTCAACTTCATCCACTTCATCCACTTCGTCAACTTCGTCCACTTCCTGCACTTCCTCCACTTCCTCCACTTCCCCCACTTCCCCCAATTCCTCCACTTCCTCCACTTCGTGCACTACGTCCAATTCGTAAACTTCGTCCACTTCGTCCATTTCCTCCACTTCGTACACTTCCTCCACTTCCTCCACTTCCTCCACTTTCTCCGCTTCGTGAACTTCGTCCACTTCGTCCACTTCGTGAACTTCGTCCACTTCGTCAACTTCGTCCACTTCCTCCAATTCGTCCACTTGCTTCATTTCGTCAACTTCGTCCATTTCGTTGCTCCACTTCGTCAACTTCGGCTACTTCGTCCACTTCCTCTACTTCGTCCAATTCGTCCACTTCGTCCACTTCTTCCACTTCTTCCACTTCGTCCACTTGGTGAACATGCTCCACTTCCTCCCCTTCGTCAACTTCCTCAACGTCCTCCACTTCGTCCACCTCGTTCACTTCGTCAACTTCCTCCATTTCGTCAACTTCGTCCGCTTCAACAAGTTCTAACACTTCATCCACTTCGTCAACTTCGACAACTTCATCCACTTCCTCCACTTCCTTCACTTCCTTCAGTTTGTCCACTTCCTCCACTTCAGCCACTTCGTCAACTTCGTCCACTTAGTCCACTTAGTCCACTTAGTCCACTTCCTCCACTTCCTCGACTTCGTCCACTTCGTCCACTTCGTCCACTACGTCCACTTCGTCCAGTTCATCCAGTTCCTCCCCTTCGTCCACTTCGTTAGTCCACTTCGGTCTCCACTTCGGTCGTCCACTTCCTTTATTTCGTCCACTTCGTCAACTTCATCAACTTCATCCACTTCATCAATTTCGTCAACTTCGTCAACTTCGTTCACTTCGTCCACTTCCTCCACTTTGTGCACTTCATCCACTTCCGCCACTTCCTTCACTTCGTCCACTTCCTTTACTTCGTCAACTTCGTCCACCTAGTCCACTTCCTCCACTTTCTTCACTTCATCCACTTCGTCCACTTCCTCCACTTCGTCAACTTCGTCCACTTCGTCCTCTTAGTCCACTTCGTCCACTTCGTCCACTTCGTTCACTTCGTCCACTTCCTCCCCTTCTTCCACTTCGTCAACTTTGTCAAATTCGTCCACTTAGTCCACTTCCTCCACTTCGTCCACTTTGACAAGTTCCTGCACTTATTCCACTTCGTCCACTTCCTCCACTTCGTTCCATTCGTCCACTTCCTCCACTTCGTCCACTTCGTTAGTCCACTTTGGTCGTCCACTTCATCAACTTCGCCTACTTCGTCCACTTCCTCTACTTCGTCCAATTCGTCCACTTTGTCCACTCCGTCCACTTCCTCCACTTCGTGAACATCCTCCACTTCGTCCACTTCGTTAACTTCCTCAACGTCCTCCACTTCGTCCACTCCGTTCACTTCGTCAGCTTCCTCCATTTCGTCAACTTCGTCCGCTTCTACAACTTCTAACACTTCATCCACTTCGTCAACTTCGTGAACTTCGTCCACTTCGTCCACTTCGTGCACTTCGTCCACTTCCTCCACTTCCGCCACTTCGTCAACTTCGTCCACTTAGTCCACTTACTCCACTTCGTCCAATTCGTCAACTACGTCCACTTCGTCCAGTTCGTCCAGTTCGTCCACTTCCTCCCCTTCGTCCACTTCGTCAACTTCGTCCACTTCCTCCACTTTGTCAACTTAGTCCACTTAGTCCACTTCCTCCACTTCCTCCACCTCGTTCACTTCGTCCACTTCATCAACTTCAACGTGGTCCACTTCGTCCACTTCGTCCGCTTCGACAACTTCTAACACTTCATCCACTTCGTCAACTTCGTTAACTTCCTCCACTTCGTCCACTTCCTTCACTTCGTGCACTTCGTCCACTTCCGCCACTTCGTCAACTTCGCCAATTCCTCCACTTCCTGCACTTCCTCCACTTCCTCCACTTCGTCAACTTCGTCCACTTTGTCCTCTTCGTCCACTTCCTCCACTTCCTCCGCTTCCTTCAGTTCCTCCACTTCGTCCACTGCCTGCACTTCGTCTACTTCGTCAACTTCGTCCACTTAGTCCAATTCCTCCATTTCCTCCACTTCCTCCACTTCGTCCACTTCGTCAACTTCATCCACTTCGTCCACTTCTTCAACTTCGTCCACTTCCTGCACTTCCTCCACTTCCTCCACTTCCCCCACATCCCCCAATTCCTCCACTTCCTCCACTTCGTGCACTACGTCCACTTCGTAAACTTCGTCCACTTCGTCCATTTCCTCCACTTCGTACACTTCCTCCACTTCCTCCACTTCCTCCACTTCCTCCACTTTCTCCGCTTCGTCAACTTCGTCCACTTCCGCCACTTCGTCAACTTCGTCCACTTCGTCCACTTCCTCCAATTCGTCCACTTGCTCCATTTCGTCAACTTCGTCCATTTCGTTCGTCCACTTCGTCAACTTCGTCTACTTTGTCCACTTCCTCTACTTCGTCCAATTCGTCCACTTCGTCCACTTCTTCCACTTCGTCCACTTCGTCCACTTGGTGAACATGCTCCACTTCGTCCCCTTCGTCAACTTCCTCAACGTCCTCCACTTCGTCCACCTCGTTCACTTCGTCAACTTCCTCCATTTCGTCAACTTCGTCCGCTTCAACAAGTTCTAACACTTCATCCACTTCGTCAACTTTGACAACTTCGTCCACTTCCTCCACTTCCTTCACTTCCTTCACTTCGTCCACTTCGTCCACTTCAGCCACTTCGTCAACTTCGTCCACTAAGTCGACATCCTCCACTTCCTCGACTTCGTCCACTTCGTCAACTTCGTCCACTACGTCCACTTCGTCCACTTCGTCCACTTCGTCCACTTCGTCCAGTTCGTCCACTTCCTCCCCTTCGTCCACTTCGTCAACTTCGTCAACTTCATCCACTTAGTCCACTTCCTCCACTTCCTTCACTACGTCAACTTTGTCCACTTTGTCAACTTCGTCCACTTCGTCAACTTCGTCCTCTTCGTCCACTTCGTTAGTCCACTTCGGTCGTCCACTTCCTTTACTTCGTTCACTTCGTCCACTTCGTCAACTTCATCAACTTCATCCACTTCCTCAACTTCGTCAACTTCGTCAACTTCGTTCACTTCGTCCACTTCATCCACTTTGTGCATTTCATCCACTTCCGCCACTTCCTTCACTTCGTCCACTTCCTTTACTTCGTCAACTTCGTCCACTTAGTCCACTTCCTCCACTTCGTTCACTTCATCCACTTCGTCCAATTCGTCAACTTCGTCCACTTCGTCCACTTCGTCCACTTCGTCCACTTCGTCCACTTCGTCCACTTCGTCCACTTCGTCCGCTTCGTCAAATTTCTCCACTTCGTCCTCTTGGTCCACTTGGTCCAATTCGTCCACTTCCTCCCCTTCTTCCACTTCGTCAACTTCGTCCACTTAGTCCACTTCCTCCAATTCCTCCACTTCGTCAACTTCGTGCACTTTGTCAACTTCGTCCACTTAGTCCACTTCCTCCACTTCCTCCACTTCGTTCACTTCGTCCACTTCGTCAACTTCGTCCACTTCGTTAGTCCACTTCGTCCATTTTGTCAACTTCGTTCACTTCGTCCACTTCCTTTCCTTCGTTCACTTCATCCACTTTGTCAACTTCATCAACTTCATCCACTTCTTCCACTTCCTCCACTTCCTCCACTTCCACCACTTCCACCATTTTGTCCACTTCATAAACTTCGTCCACTTTGTCGAATTCCTCCATTTCCTCCACTTCCTCCACTTCCTCAACTTCGTCCACTTCATCCACTTCGTCCACTTCGTCTACTTCGTCAACTTCTGCAACTTCCTCAACTTCGTCCACTTCCTCCACTTCCCCTACTTCCACTACTTCGTCGACTTCGTAAGCTTCGTCCACTTAGTCCAATTCCTCCATTTCCTCCACTTCCTCCACGTCCTCCACTTCCTTCACTTCGTCCACTTCCTCCACTTCCTCCCACTTCGTCAGCTTCGTCCACTTAGTCCACTTAGTCCACTTAGTCCACTTCCTCCACTTCCTCACTTCGTGTACTTCGTCCACTTCCTCCACTTCGTTCACTTCATCCACTTCGTCCACTTCGTCAACTTCGTCCACTTCGTCCACTTCGTCCACTTCGTCAACTTCGTCCTCTTGGTCCACTTGGTCCAATTCGTCCACTTCCTCCCCTTCTTCCACTTCGCCAACTTCGTCCACTTAGTCCACTCCCTCCAATTCCTCCACTTCGTCAACTTCGTGCACTTTGTCAACTTCGTCCACTTAGTCCACTTCCTCCACTTCCTCCACTTCGTTCACTTCGTCCACTTCGTCAACTTCGTCCACTTCGTTAGTCCACTTCGTCCATTTTGTCAACTTCGTTCACTTCGTCCACTTCCTTTCCTTCGTTCACTTCATCCACTTCGTCAAGTTCATCAACTTCATCCACTTCTTCCACTTCCTCCACTTCCTCCACTTCCACCACTTCCACCATTTTGTCCACTTCGTAAACTTCGTCCACTTTGTCGAATTCCTCCATTTCCTCCACTTCCTCCACTTCCTCAACTTCGTCCACTTCATCCACTTCGTCCACTTCGTCTACTTCGTCAACTTCGTCCACTTCCTCCACTTCCCCTACTTCCACTACTTCGTCGACTTCGTAAGCTTCGTCCACTTAGTCCAATTCCTCCATTTCCTCCACTTCCTCCACGTCCTGCACTTCCTTCACTTCGTCCACTTCCTCCACTTCCTCCCACTTCGTCAGCTTCGTCCACTTAGTCCACTTAGTCCACTTCCTCCACTTCCTCCACTTCCTCAACTTCCTCCACTTCGTGTACTTCGTCCACTTCCTCCACTTCGTTCACTTCATCCACTTCGTCCACTTTGTCAACTTCGTCCACTTCGTCCACTTCGTCAACTTCGTCCACTTCGTCCTCTTGGTCCACTTGGTCCAATTCGTCCACTTCCTCCCCTTCTTCCACTTCGTCAACTTCGTCCACTTAGACCACTTCCTCCAATTCCTCTACTTCGTCAACTTCGTGCACTTTGTCAACTTCGTCCACTTAGTCCACTTCCTCCACTTCCTCCACTTCGTCAACTTCGTCCACTTCGTTAGTCCACTTCGTCCATTTCGTCAACTTCGTTCACTTCGTCCACTTCCTTTCCTTCGTTCACTTCATCCACTTCGTCAACTTCATCAACTTCATCCACTTCTTCCACTTCCTCCACTTCCTCCACTTCCACCACTTCCACCATTTTGTCCACTTCGTAAACTTCGTCCACTTTGTCGAATTCCTCCATTTCCTCCACTTCCTCCACTTCCTCAACTTCGTCCACTTCCTCCACTTCCCCTACTTCCACTACTTCGTCGACTTCGTAAGCTTCGTCCACTTAGTCCAATTCCTCCATTTCCTCCACTTCCTCCACGTCCTCCACTTCCTTCACTTCGTCCACTTCCTCCACTTCCTCCCACTTCGTCAGCTTCGTCCACTTAGTCCACTTCCTCCACTTCCTCCACTTCGTGTACTTCGTCCACTTCGTGCACTTCGTCCACTTCCTCCACTTCGTCAACTTCGTCCACTTAGTCCACTTAGTCCACTTCCTCCACTTCGTCAACTTCGTCCACTGCGTCCTCTTTGTCCACTTCGTCCACTTCCTCCCCTTCTTCCACTTCGTCAACTTTGTCAAATTCGTCCACTTAGTCCACTTCCTCCACTTCGTCCACTTTGACAAGTTCGTGCACTTAATCCACTTCGTCCACTTCCTCCACTTCGTTCCCTTCGTCCACTTCGTCCACTTCGTCCACTTCGTTAGTCCACTTTGGTCGTCCACTTCCTTTACTTCGTTCACTTCGTCCACTTCGTCAACTTCATCAACTTCATTCGCTTCATCCACTTCCTCCACGTCCTCCACTTCCTCCACTTCCACCGCTTCGTCCACTTCGTCCACTTAGTCCAATTCGTCCATTTCCTCCACTTCCTCCACTTCCTCAACTTCCTGCACTTCCTCAACTTCGTCCACTTCGTCAACTTCCTGAACTTCGTCCATTTCGTTCACTTTGTCCACTTCCTCCAATTCCTCCACTTCGTGCACTACGTCCACTTCGTAAACTTCGTCCACTTCGTCCATTTCCTCAACTTCGTACACTTCCTCCACTTCCTCCACTTCCTCCACTTCCTCCACTTTCTCCGCTTCGTCAACTTCGTCCACTTCCTCCACTTCGTCAACTTCTTCCACTTCGTCAACTTCGTCCACTTCCTCCAATTCGTCCACTTCGTCTACTTCGTCAACTTCGTCCACTTCGTCAACTTCGTCCATTTCGTTCGTCCACTTCGTCAACTTCGTCTACTTCGTCAACTTCGTCTACTTCGTCCACTTCCTCTACTTCGTCCAATTCGTCCACTTCGTCCACTCAGTCCACTTCCTCCACTTCGTGAACATCCTCCACTTCGTGAACATCCTCCACTTCGTCCACTTCGTTAACTTCCTCAACGTCCTCCACTTCGTCCACTCCGTTCACTTCGTCAGCTTCCTCCATTTCGTCAACTTCGTCCGCTTCTACAACTTCTAACACTTCATCCACTTCGTGAACTTCGTCCACTTCCTCCACTTCGTGCACTTCGTCCACTTCCTCCACTTCCACCACTTCGTCAACTTCGTCCACTTAGTCCACTTACTCCACTTGATCCACTTCGTCAACTACGTCCACTTCGTCCACTTCCTCCACTTCCTCCACTGCGTTCACTTCGTCCACTTCGTCAACTTCAACGTGCTCCACTTCGTCCACTTCGTCCGCTTCGACAACTTCTAACACTTCATCCACTTCGTCAACTTCGTTAACTTCCTCCACTTCGTCCACTTCCTCCACTTCGTGCACTTCGTCCACTTCCTCCACTTCCTTCACTTCCTCCACTTCCTCCACTTCCGCCACTTGGTCAACTTCGTCCACTTAGTCCACTTAGTCCACTTCCTCCACTTCCTCCACTTCCTCCACTTCGTCAACTTCGTCCACATCTTCCACTTCGTCCACCTTGACCACTTCGTCAACTTCGTGCACTTCGTCAACTTCGCCAATTCCTCCACTTCCTGCACTTCCTCCACTTCCTCCACTCCGTCAACTTCGTCCACTTTGTCCACTTCGTCCTCTTCGTTCACTTCCTCCACTTCGTCCGCTTCCTTCAGTTCCTCCACTTCGTCCACTGCCTCCACTTCGTCCACTTCGTCAACTTCGTCCACTTAGTCCAATTCCTCCATTTCCTCCACTTCCTCCACTTCCTCCACTTCGTCAACTTCATCCACTTCGTCCACTTCGTCAACTTCGTCCACTTCCTCAACTTCCTCCACTTCTTCCACTTCGTCCACTTCGTCAACTTCGTCAACTTCCTCAACTTCGTCCACTTCCTTCACTTCGTCCGCTTCCTCCACTTCCTCCACTTCGTCCACTTCGTCAACTTCATCAACTTTATCCACTTCGTCAACTTCCTCAACTTCGTCCACTTCCTCCACTTCCTTCACTTCGTCCACTTCCTCCACTTCCTCCACTTCCTCCACTTCGTCAACTTCATCAACTTTATCCACTTCGTCAACTTCGTCCACTTCTCCACTTCGTCCACTTCGTCCACTTGCTGCACTTGCTCCACTTCCTCCACTTCGTCAACTTCGTCAACTTCGTCCTCTTCGTCCACTTCTTCCACTTCGTCCATTGCCTCCATTTCGTCCACTTCGTCAACTTCGTCCAACTAGTCCAATTCCTCCATTTCCTCCAATTCCTCCACTTCCTCCACTTCCTCCACTTCTTCCACTTTGTCAACTTCATCCACTTCGTCCACTTCGTCAACTTCGTCAACTTTGTCTACTTCGTCAACTTCATCAACTTTGTCTACTTCGTCAACTTCGTCCACCTCGTCCAGTTCGTGAAATTCGTCCACTTCCTCCACTTCCTCCACTTCATTAACTTCGTCCACTTCATCCACTTAGTCAACTTCGTCCACTTCATCAACTTCATCCACTTCATCCACTTCCTCCTCTTCCTCCACTTCCTCCACTTCCACCACTTCGTCGACTTCGTAAAGTTCGTCCACTTAGTCCAATTCCTCCATTTCCTCCACTTCCTCCACTTCCTCAACTTCCTCCACTTCCTCAACTTCGTCCACTTCGTCCACTTCGTTCACTTCCTCCACTTCCACCACTTCGTCGACTTCGTAAACTTCGTCCACTTAGTCCAATTCCTCCATTTCCTCCACTTCCTCCACTTCCTCCACGTCCTCCACTTCCTTCACTTCGCCCACTTCGTCCACTTCATCCACTCCGTCCTCCACTTCGTCAGCTTCGTCCACTTCCTCTACTTCGTTCACTTCCTCCACTTCCCCACCTCCCCCACTTCCTCCACTTCGACCACTTCGTGCACTACCTCCACTTCGTGCACTACGTCCACTTCGTCCACTTCGTCAACTTCGTCTACTTCATCCATTTCCTCGACTTCGTCCACCTCGTTAACTTCGTCCACTTAGTCAAATTCCTCGATTTCCTCCACTTCCTCCACTTCCTCCACTTTCTCCACTTCGTCAAATTCGTCCACTTCATCCACTTCTTCAACTTCGTCAACTTCGTCCCCTTTGTTACCCCGTCAACTTCGTCCACTTCGTTCGTCCACTTCATCAACTTCGTCTACTTCGTCCACTTCCTCTACTTCGTCCAATTCGTCCACTTCGTCCACTTCATCCACTTCGTCCACTTCGTCCAGTTTAGGAACATCCTCCACTTCGTCCACTTCGTCAACTTCCTCAACGTCCTCCACTTCGTCCACTCCGTTCACTTCGTCACTTCCTCCATTTCGTCAACTTCGTCCGCTTCGACAACTTCTAACACTTCATCCACTTCGTCAACTTCCTCCCCCTCCTCCACTTCCTTCACTTCGTCCACTTCGTCCACTTCCGCCACTTCGTCAACTTCGTCCACTTAGTCCACTTAGTCCACTTACTCCACTTCCTCATCTTCGTCCACTTCGTCAACTACGTCCACTACGTCCACTTTGTCCACTTCGTCCAGTTCGTCCACTTCCTCCCCTTCGTCCACTTCGTCAACTTCGTCAACTTCGTCCACTTAGTCCATTTCGTCAACTTCGTTCATTTTGTCATCTTCGTCCACTTCGTCCACAACTTCGTCCTCTTCCTCCACTTCGTCAACTTCGTCCTCTTCGTCCACTTCGTCAACTTCGTCCACTTCGTCAACTTCGTCCACTTCGTCAACTTCGTCCACTTCGTCCACGTGGTCCACTTCGTCCACTTCGTCCACTTCGTCCACTACGTCCACTACGTCCACTTTGTCCACTTCGTCCAGTTCGTCCACTTCCTCCCCTTCGTCCACTTCGTCAACTTCGTCAACTTAGTCCATTTCGTCAACTTCGTTCATTTTGTCATGTTCGTCCACTTCGTCCACAACTTCGTCCTCTTCCTCCACTTCGTCAACTTAGTCCTCTTCGTCCACTTCGTCAACTTCGTCCACTTCGTCAACTTCGTCCACTTCCTCCACTTCCCTAAATTCTTCCACTTCGTCCCGTTAGTCAACTTCATCAACTTTGTTAACTTCATCCAATTGGTCAACTTCGTCCACTTCGTCCACTTCCTCTCCTTCCTCCAATCCGTCAACTTCGTCCTCTTCGTGCACTTCGTCCACTTCGTCAACTTCCTCAACTTCGTGAACTTCGTTCACTTCGTCAACTTCATTAAGTTCATCAACTTCGTCCACTTCCTACACTTCCTCCACTTCGTCAACTTTCGCAACTTCGTCCACTTCGTACACTTCGTCCACTTCGTTAACTTCGTCCACTTCCTCCACTTCATCCACTTCGTCAACTTCGTCCAATTCCTCCACTTCGTCAGCCTCTTCAACTTCATCCATTTCGTCCACTTCGACAACTTCCTCTACTTCCTCTACTTCCTCCACTTCGTCCACTTCTTCCCACTTCGTCCACTTCCTCCACTTCCTCCATTTCCCCCCATTTGTCCACTTTGTCAACTTCGTCAACACCGTCAACTTCGTCAACTTTGTCCACTTCGTCCATTTCGTCCACTTCGACAACTTCATCCACTTCGTCCACTTCCTCTACTTCCTCCACTTCCTCTACTTCGTCCAGTTCGTCCACTTCGTCCACTTCGTCCACTTCGTCAACTTCGTCCACTTCGTCAACTTCGTCCAGTTCTTCTCACTTCCTCCACTTCGTCCACTTCCTCCACTTCGTCCATTTCGTCAACTTCGGCCACTTCCTCCACTTCCTCCACTTCCTGAACTTTGTCCACTTCCTCCAATTCGTCAACTTCGTCCACTTCCTCAACTTCCCCCACTTCGTCCAGTTAGTCAACTTCGTCAACTTTGTTAACTTCATCCACTTAGTCCACTTCCTCCACTTCGTCTACTCCGTCCACTTCGTCCACTTCGTGAACTTCCTCAACTTCGTCGACTTCGTTCACTTCGTCCACTTCCTCCCCATCGTGTAGTTCCTCCACTTCCTCTACGTCCTCCAATTCGTCCACTTCGTCAACTTATTCAACTTCATCCACTTAGTCCACTTCCTCACTTCGTCAACTTCGTGCACTTCCTCACTTCGTCAACTTCGTCAACTTCGTGCACTTCGTCCACTTCGTTCATTTTGTCAAGTTCGTCCACTTCGTCCACTTCGTCAACTTCGTCCACTTCGTCCACAACTTCGTCCTCTTCCTCCACTTCGTCAACTTCGTCCTCTTCGTCCACTTTGTCAACTTCGTCCACTTCGTCCTCTTCGTCCACTTCGTCGACTTCGTCCAATTCGTCCACTTCGTCGACTTCGTCCACTTCGTCCACTTCGTCCACTTCGTCCACTTCGTCCACTTCGGCCACTTCGCCACTTCGTGCACTTCGTCAACTTCGTCCACTTCGTCAACTTCCTCCACTTTGACCACTTCGTGCACTTTGTCCACTTCCTCCACTTCCCTAAATTCCTCCACTTCGTCCAGTTAGTCAACTTCATCCACTTTGTTAACTTCATCCAATTAGTCAACTTCGTCCACTTCGTCCACTTCCTCTGCTTCCTCCACTTCGTTAACTTCGTCCACTTCGTCCTCTTCGTGCACTTCGTCCACTTCGTCAACTTCCTCAACTTCGTGAACTTCGTTCACTTCGTCAACTTCATTAAGTTCGTCAACTTCATTAAGTTCGTCAACTTCGTCCACTTCCTACACTTCCTCCGCTTCCTCCACTTCCTCCACTTCGTCAACTTTCACAACTTCGTCCACTTCGTCAACTTCGTCAACTTCGTCCACTTCGTCCACTTCGTACACTTCGTCCACTTCGTTCACTTCGTCCACTTCCTCCACTTCATCCACTTCATCCGCTTCATCAACTTCGTCCAATTCCTCCACTTCGTCAGCCTCTTCAACTTCATCCATTTCGTCCACTTCGACAACTTCGTCCACTTCGTCCACTTCCTCTACTTCCTCCGCTTCCTCCACTTCGTCCACTTCGTCCACTTCTTCCCACTTCGTGCACTTCCTCCACTTCCCACCATTTGTCCACTTCGTCCACTTCTTCCACTTCGTCAACTTCGTCCACTTCGTAAACTTCGTCCACTTCGACAACTTCGTCCACTTCCTCCACTTCCTCCACTTCCTCCACTTCGTCCACTTCTTCCCACTTCGTTCACTTCCTCCACTTCCCCCCATATGTCCACTTCGTCAACTTCGTCAACACCGTCAACTTCGTCAACTTTGTCCACTTCGTCCACTTCGTCCACTTCGTCCACTTCGTCCACTTTGTCCACTTCGTCCACTTCGTCCACTTCGTCCACTTCGTCAACTTCGTCCACTTCGTCAACTTCGTCCACTTCGTCCACTTCTTCTCACCTCCTCCACTTCGTCCACTTCCTCCACTTCCTCCACTTCCTCCACTTCCTCCACTTCGTCCATTTCGTCAACTACGGCCACTTCCTCCACTTCCTACACTTCCTCCACATCCTCCACTTCCTCCACTTCCTCCACTTCCTCCACTTCGTCAACTTCGTCCACTTCGTCCTCTTCCTCCACTTCCTCCACTTCGTTCAGTTCGTCCACTGCCTCCTCCACTTCGTCCACTTCGTCCACTTCGTCAACTTCGTCCAGCTAGTCCAATTCCTCCATTTCCTCCACTTCGTCCACTTCGTCCACTTCGTCAACTTCATCCACTTCGTCCACTTCGTCAACTTCGTCCACTTAGTCCACTTCCTCAACTTCCTCCACTTCTTTCACTTCGTCCACTTCGTCAACTTCGTCAACTTCCTCAACTTCGTCCACTTCGTCCCCTTAGTCCACTTCCTCCACTTCCTTCACTTCGCCCAATTACTCCACTTCCTCCACTTCGTCCACTTCGTCAACTTCATCAACTTTATCCACTTCCTCAACTTCGTCCACTTCCTCCACTTCCTCCACTTCTCCACTTTGTCCACTTCGTCAACTTCGTCCAATTATTCCAATTCCTCCATTTCCTCCACTTCCTCCACTTCCTCCACTTCTTCCACTTCGTCAACTTTGTCCACTTCGTCAACTTCGTCCACTTCTTTAACTTTGTCTACTTCGTCAACTTCGTCCAGTTCGTGAAATTCGTCCACTTTCTCCACTTCGTTAACTTCGTCCACTTCCTCTACTTCGTCAACTTCGTACACTTAGTCCCCTTCCTCCAGTTTCCCACTTCGTTCACTTCGTCAACTTCGTCCACTTCCTCCACATCGTGTAGTTCCTCCACTTCCTCTACATCCTCCAATTCGTCCACATGGTCAACTTATTCAACTTCATCCACTTAGTCCACTTCCTCTTCGTCAACTTCGTGCACTTTGTTAACTTCGTCAACTTCGTGCACTTCGTCCACTTCGTTCATTTTGTCAAGTTCGTCCACTTCGTCCACTTCGTCAACTTCGTCCACTTCGTCCTCTTCGTCAACTTCGTCAACTTCGTCCACTTAGTCCACTTCGTCCACTTCGTCCACTTCGTCCACCACTTCGTCCACTTCCTCCACGTCGTCAACTTCGTCCTCTTCGTCCACTTCGTCAACTTCGTCGACTTCGTCCACTTCGTCCACTTCGTCCACTTCGTCCACTTCGTCAACTTCGTCCACTTCGTCCACTTCGTCCACTTCGTCCACTTCGTACACTTCGTCCACTTCGTCCACTTCGTCAACTTCCTCCACTTCGACCACTTCGTGCACTTTGTCCACTTCCTCCACTTCCCTAAATTCCTCCACTTCGTCCAGTTAGTCAACTTCGTCAACTTTGTTAACTTCATCCAATTAGTCAACTTCGTCCACTTCGTCCTCTTCGTGCACTTCGTCCACTTCGTCAACTTCCTCAACTTCGTGAACTTCGTGAACTTCGTTCACTTCGTCAACTTCATTAAGTTCATCAACTTCGTCCACTTCCTACACTTCCTCCACTTCCTCCACTTCGTCAACTTTCACAACTTCGTCCACTTCGTCCACTTCGTTAACTTCGTCCACTTCCTCCACTTCATCCACTTCGTCAACTTCGTCCAATTCCTCCACCTCGTCAGCCTCTTCAACTTCATCCATTTCGTCCACTTCGACAACTTCGTCCACTTCCTCCACTTCCTCTACTTCCTCTACTTCCTCCACTTCGTCCACTTCTTCCCACTTCGTCCACTTCCTCCACTTCCCCCATTTATCCACTTCGTCAACTTCGTCAACACCGTCAACTTCGTCAACTTTGTCCACTTCGTCCACTTCGTCCACTTCGTCCACTTCGTCAACTTCGTCCACTTCTTCTCACTTCCTCCACTTCGTCCACTTCCTCCACTTCGTCCACTTCCTCCACTTCCTCAACTTTCTCCACTTCCTCCAATTCGTCAACTTCGTCCACTTCCTCAACTTCCCCCACTTCGTCCAGTTAGTCAACTTCGTCAACTTTGTTAACTTCATCCACTTAGTCCACTTCCTCCACTTCCTCCACTTCGTCGACTCCGTCAACTTCGTCCACTTCGTCCACTTCGTGCACTTCGTCCACTTCGTCAACTTCCTCAACTTCGTCAACTTCGTTCACTTCGGTAAGTTGGTCAACTTCGTCCATTTCCTCCAGTTCTTCGAGTTCCTCCACGTCCTCCACTTCCTCCAGTTCGTCAACTTCGTCAAGTTCGCCATTTCGCCCACTTCCTCCACTCTGTCCACTTCGTCCATTTCCTCCACTTCGACCACTTAGTCAACTTCGTCCACTTAGTCCAATTCCTCGATTTCTCCACTTCCTCCACTTCGTCCACTTCTTCAACTTCGTCCACTTTGTCAACCTCGTCCAGTTGCCCACTTCGTTAACTTCGTCCACTTCGTTCGTCCACTTCGTCAACTTCGTCTACTTCGTCCACTTCCTCTACTTCGTCCAATTCGTCCACTTCGTCCACTTCCTCCACTTCCTCCACTTCGTGAACATCCTCCACTTCGTCCACTTCGTCAACTTCCTCAATGTCCTCCACTTCGTCCACTCCGTTCACTTCGTCAACTTCCTCCATTTCGTCAACTTCGTCCGCTTCGACAACTTCTAACACTTCATCCACTTCGTCAACTTCCTCCACTTCGTCCACTTCGTGCACTTCGTCCACTTCCTCCACATCCTTCACTTCGTCCACTTCCTCCACTTCCGCCACTTCGTCAACTTCGTCCACATAGTCCACTTAGTCCACTTCCTCCACTTCGTCAACTTCGTCCACATCGTCCACTTCGTCCACTTTGACCCCTTCGTCAACTTCGCCCACTAAGTCAACTTCGCCACTTCCTCCACTTCCTCCACTTCCTCCACTTCCTCCACTTCCTCCACTTCGTCCACTTCGTCAACTTCGACCACTTCCTTCAGTTCCTCCACTTCGTCCACTGCCTCCACTTCGTCCACTTCGTCAACTTCGTCCACCTAATCCAATTCCTCCATTTCCTCCACTTCCTCCACTTCGTACACTTCGTCCAATTAGTCCACTTCCTCAACTTCCTCCACTTCGTCCACTTAATCCAATTCCTCCATTTCCTCCACTTCCTCCACTTCGTTAACTTCGTCCAATTAGTCCACTTCCTCAACTTCCTCCACTTCGTCCACTTCGTCCACTTCCTCAACTTCCTCAACTTCCTCGACTTCGTCCACTTAGTCCACTTCGTCCACTTCCTTCACTTCGTCCACTTCCTCCACTTCGTCAACTTCATCAACTTTATCCACTTCGTCAACTTCGTCCACTGCTCCACTTGCTCCACTTGCTCCACTTCCTCCACTTCGTCAACTTCGTCAACTTCGTCCACTTCGTCCTCTTCGTCCACTTCCTCCACTTCCTCCACTTCGTCCAATTAGTCCAATTCCTCCATTTCCTCCAAGTCCTCCACTTCCTCCACTTCCTCCACTTCTTCCACTTCGTCAACTTCATCCACTTCGTCAACTTCGTCCACTTCGCCAACTTTGTCTACTTCGTCAACTTCGTCCACCTCGTCCAGTTCGTGAAATTCGTCCACTTCCTCCACTTCATTAACTTCGTCCACTTCCTCCACTTCGTCACCTTCGTCCACTTAGTCCACTTCCTCCAGTTTCCCACTTCGTTCGCTTCGTCAACTTCGTCCACTTCGTCCACTTCGTCAACTTCGTCCCCTTCATCCACTTCCTCGACTTCGTCCAATTCGTGCACTTCGTCAACTTCGTCAACATCGTCCACTTCCTCCACATCGTGTAGTTCCTCCACTTCCTATACATCCTCCAATTCGTTCACTTCGTCAACTTATTCAACTTCATCCACTTAGTCCACTTCCTCTACTTCCTCACTTCGTCCACTTCGTGCACTTCGTCAACTTCGTGCACTTCGTCCACTTCGTGCACTTCCTCACTTCGTCAACTTTGTCAACTTCGTCAACTTCGTGCACTTCGTCCACTTCGTCCACTTCGTCAACTTCGTCAACTTCGTCAACTTCGTCCACTTCGTCCACTGCCTCCACCTCGACCACTTCATGCACTTCGTCCACTTCCTCCACTTCCCTAAATTCCTCCACTTCGTCTAGTTAGTCAACTTCGTCATTTTTGTTAACTTCATCCAATTAGTCCACTTCCTCCACTTCCTCCACTTCCTCCACTCCGTCCACTTCGTCCTCTTCGTGCACTTCGTCAACTTCCTCAACTTCGTGAACTTCGTTCACTTCGTCAACTTCATTAAGTTTGTCAACTTCGTCCACTTCCTACACTTCCTCCACTTCCTCCACTTCGTCAACTTTCGCAACTTCGTCAACTTTCGCACCTTCGTCAATTTTGTCCACTTCGTCAACTTCGTTAACTTCGCAAACTTCGTCCACTTCGTTAACTTCGTCCACTTCCTCCATTTCCTCCACTTTGTCCACTTCGTCAACTTCGTCCAATTCCTCCACTTCGTCAACTTCTTCAACTTCATCCATTTCCTCCACTTCGACAACTTCGTCCACTTCCTCCACTTCCTCTACTCCCTCCACTTCCTCCACTTCGTCGACTTCGTCCACTTCGTCGAATTCGTAAACTTCGTCAACTTCGTCCACTTCGTCCTCTTCGTCAACTTCGTTCACTTCCTCCACTTCATCAACTTCTTCAACTTCATCCATTTCGTCCACTTCGAATATTTCGTCCACTTCCTCCACTTCCTCTACTCCCTCCACTTCCTCCACTTCGTCAACTTCGTCCACTTCGTCAACTTTGTCCACTTCCTCCCACTTCGTCCACTTCCTCCACTTCCCCCCATTCGTCCACTTCGTCTATTTCGTCAACTTCGTCCACTTCGTCCACTTCGTCAACTTCGTCCACTTCGTCCTCTTCGTCAACTTTGTCCACTTCGTCAACTTCATCAACTTCGTCCACTTCTTCTCACTTCCTCCACTTCGTCCACTTCGTCCACTTCGTCCACTTCGTCCACTTCGTCCACTTCGTCCACTTCGTCCACTTCGTCAACTTCGTCATCTTCGGCCACTTCGTCCACTTCCTCCACTTCATAACCTTCGTCCACTTCCTCCAATTCGTCAACTTCGTAACTTCGTCCACTTCCTCAACTTCGTCCACTTCGTCCAGTTAGTCAACTTCGTCAACTTTGTTAACTTCATCCACTTAGTCCACTTCCTCCACTTCCTCTCCTCCTCCACTTCGTCCACTCCGTCAACTTCGTCAACTTCGTCAACTTCGTCCACTTCGTGCACTTCGTCCACTTCGTCAACGTCCTCAACTTCGTCAACTTCGTTCACTTCGTCAACTTCATTAAGTTGGTCAACTTCCTCCACGTCCTCCACTTCCTCCAGTACGTCGACTTCGTCAACTTCGTCCATTTCGCCCACTTCCTCCACTTCCTCCACTTCGTCCACTTCGTCAACTTCTTCAACTTCACCCATTTCGTCCACTTCAACAACTTCATCAAGTTATTCAACTTCGTTCACTTCTTCCACTTCCTCCCCTTCGTCCACTTCCTCCCTTTCGTGTACTTCGTCAACTTCGTCAACTTTGTCCACTTCGTCCACTTCGTCAACTTCGTCCACTTCTTCCTACTTCGTCCACTTTGTCCACTTCATCCACTTCGTCCACTTCCTCCACTTCGTCCACTTCCTCCCATTCGTCCACTTCGTCCACTTCCTCCACTTCGTCCACTTCGTCCACTTCGTCCACTTCGTCAACTTCGTCCACTTCGTCTACTTCGTCAACTTCGTCAACTTCTTCCCCTTTGTCCACTTCTGCTCACTTCCTCCACTTCGTCCACTTCCTCCACTTCGTCCACTTGGTCAACTTCGGCCACTTCGTCCACTTCCTCCACTTCTTTCACTTCCTCCATTTCCTCCACTTCCTCCACTTTGTCAACTTCTTCAACTTCTTCCATTTCGTCCATTTCGTCAACTTCGTCAACTTCGTCCACTTCCTCCAATTCTCTTCTTCCTCCACTTCCTCCACTTTGTCCACTTCGTCAACTTCTTCAACTTCGTTAACTTCGTCTTCGTCCACTTCCTCCACTTCTTCAACCTTATCCATTTCGTCCACTTCGTCCACTTCCTCAACTTCGTCGACTTCCTCCATTTCGTCCATTTCGTCCACTTCGTCAACTTCGTCCACTTCGTCAACTTCGTGAACTTTCTCCACTTCGTCAAGTTCGTCCACTTCGTCAACTTCGTCAACTTCGTCAACTTTGTCCACTTCCTCCAATTCCTCCACTTCCTCCACTTCCTCGACTTCGTCCACTTCCTCCAATTCCTCCACTTCCTCCACTTAGTCCACTTCCTCCACTTCCTCCACTTCGTTCATTTCGTCCACTTCGTGAACTTCGTCAACTTTGTCCACTTCGTGAACTTCGTACGCTTCATTCAGTTCGTCCACTTCGTGAACTTCGTCAACTTTGTCAACTTCGTCAACTTTATCAACTTCGTGAACTTCGTCAACTCCGTTAACTTCGTCCACTTCGTCCTCTTCGTCCTCTTCGTCCACTTCGTCCTCTTCCTCCACTTCTTCGACTTCCTCCACTTCGTCCACTTCGTCCACTTCTTCAACTTCGTCAACTGCATCAACTTCGTCAACTTCGTCCACTTCCTCCACTTAGTCCCCTTCCTCAACTTCGTAGACTTCCTCCATATCGTCCATTCGTCCACTTCGTCCACTTCGTTAACTTCGTCCACTTCATTCGTCCACTTCGTCAACTTCATCCATTTCGTCCTCTTCGTCCACTTCCTCCACTTCCTTCACTTCGTTCACTTTGTCCACTTCGTCAACTTTGTCAATTTCGTCAACTTCGTCCACTTCGTCAACTTCGTCAACTTGCCCCCCTTCGTCAACTTCGTCAAGTTTGTCAAGTTCGTCCACTTCGTCAACTTCGTCCACTACCTCCACTTCCTGCACTTCTTGCACTTCCTCCACTTCCTCAACTTCCTCCACTTCCTCAACTTCGTCAACTTCGTCGATTTAGTCCACTTCCTCCACTTCGACCACTTCATCCACTTCGCAACTTCGTCAACTTCGTCAACTTCGACAACTTCGTCAACTTTGACAACTTCGTCATCTTCGTCAACTACGTCTGTGTCGTCAACTTCGTCATCTTCGTCCACTTCCTCCACTTCCTTCAATTCGTCAACTTCGTCATCTTGGTCATCTTCGTCAACTTTGTCCAATTTGTGCACTTCTTCCACGTCGTCAACCTCGTCAACTTCTTCCACTACGTCAACTTCCTCCACTTCGTCAAGTTCGTCCACTTCGTCAACATCGTCCACTTCCTGGACTTCCTCCACTTTCTCCACATCCTCCACTTCCTCCACTTCCTCCACTCCATCAACTTCGTCCACTTAGTCCACTTCCTCAACTTCGTTAACTTCGTCAACTTCGTCAGCTTCGTCAACTTCGTCAACTTCGTCCTCTTCGTCCTCTTCGTCCACTTCGTCCATTTCGTCCACTTCGTCAACTTCTTCAACTTCATCCATTTCGTCCACTTCGTCAACTTCGTCCACTTCCTCCAGTTCCTCTTCTTCCTCCACTTCCTCCACTTCGTCCACTTCGTCAACTTCTTCAGCTTCGTTAACTTCGTCTTCATCAACTTCGTCCACTTCCTCCACTTCTTCCTCCACTTCGTTCACTTCATCAACTTCTTCAACTTCGATAACTTCGTCTTTATCAACTTCATCCACTTCCTCCACTTCTTCCTCCACTTCCTCCACTTCCTCCACTTCGTCCACTTAGTCTACTTCATCCACTTCGACGACTTCGTCAACTTCGTGCACTTCGCAACCCTTTCAACTTCGTCAACTTCGACAACTTCATCATCTTCGTCCACTTCCTCCACTTCCTTCACTTCGTCCACTTCGACCACTTCCTCCACTTCGTCAACTTCTTCAACTTCATCCATTTCGTCCAGTTCGTCAACTTCGTCCTCTTCCTCCACTTCCTCTACGTCGTCCACTTCATCCGCTTAGTCCCCTTGCTCAACTTCTTCAACTTCCTCCATTGCGTCTACTTCGTCCACTTCTGCAACATCGTCAACTTCGTCCACTTTGTCAACTTTGTCCACTTTCTCCACTTCCTCCACTTCCTCCACTATGTCAACTTCGTCCACTTCGTCGACTTTGTCCACTTCCTCCACTTCTTCCTCCACTTCCTCCACTTCGTCAACTTCGTCCACTTAGTTTACTTCCTCCACTTTGACCAGTTCCTCAACTTCGTCCACTTCGCAACTTCGTCAACTTCGACAACTTCGTCATCTTCGTCAACTTCGTCCACTTCCTCCACTTCCTTAACTTCGTCCACTTCCTCCACTTCCCCCACTTCGTCCATTTCGTCCACTTCCTCAACTTGCTCCACTTCCTCCACTTCATTCGTCCACTTCCTCCACTTCCTCCACTTCGTCCACTTCCTCCACTTCCTCCACTTCTTCCACTTCCTCCACTTCGTCAACTTCGTCCACTTAGTCCACATCCTCGACTTCGTCCACTTGGTCAACTTCGTAAACTTCAACAACTTCGTCATCTTCGTCAACTTCGTCAACTTCGCCAACGTCGTTACCTTCGTCCACTTCGTCCAATTTCTCAACTCCTTTCACTTCGTCAACTTCGTCCACTTCGTGCACTTCTTCCACTTCATCAACTTCGTCAACTTTGTCAACCTCGTCAACTTTGTCCACTTCGTCCAATTCGTAAACTTCGTCCACTTCGTAAACTTCTTTGACTTCGTCCACTTCTTCGACTTCGTCCACTTCGTCAAGTTCGTCAACTTTGTTCACTTCATCCACTTCCTCTACTTCGTCCATTTCCTCCACTTCGTCCACTTCGTCCACTTAGTCTACTTCATCCACTTTGACCACTTCGTCAACTTCGTCCACTTCGCAACATTGTGAACTTCGTCAACTTCGTCATCTTCGTCCACTTCCTCCACTTCCTTCACTTCCTCCACTTCGTCCACTACCTACACTTCCTCCACTTCGTCAACTTCGTCCACTTCCTCCACTTCCTCTACTTAGTCCACTTCGTCCACTTCGTCCACTTAGTCCCCTTCCTCAACTTCGTCCACTTCCTCCATTTCTTCCACTTCGTCAACTTCCTCCCTCCATTTCGTCAAGTTCGTCCACTTCGTCAATGTCGTCAACTTCCTCCACTGCCTCCACTTCCACCACTTCGTCCACTTAGTCCAATTCCTCCCCTTCGTTCACTACGTCCACTTCGTCAACTTCGTCTACTTCGTCAACTTCGTCAGCTTCGTCCACTTCGTCTTCTTCGTCCACTTCATCCACTTCGTCCACTTCGTCCACTTCGTGAACATCGTCAACTTCGTTCACTTCGTCCACTTCGTCAACTTCGTCCACTTCGTCCACTTACTCCACTTCGTTAACTATATCAACTTTGTCCACTTCCTCCACTTAATTAACTTCGTCCACTTCGTCAACTTTGTCAACTGCGTCGAGTTTGTCAACTGCGTCGACTTTGTCAACTTCGTCAACTTCATCAATTTCGTCAACTTCATCAAATTCGTCAACTTCGTCCACTTCGCTCGTCCACTTCGTCAACTTCGTGAACTCCGTCAACTTCGTCCACTTCGTCAACTTCCTCCACTTCGTCAAGTTCGTCAAGTTCATCCACTTCGTCAACTTCCTCCACTTCCTACACTAAGTCCACTTCGTCCACTTCGCCAACTTTGTCTACTTCGTCAACTTCGTCCACCTCGTCCAGTTCGTGAAATTCGTCCACTTCCTCCACTTCATTAACTTCGTCCACTTCCTCCACTTCGTCACCTTCGTCCACTTAGTCCACTTCCTCCAGTTTCCCACTTCGTTCGCTTCGTCAACTTCGTCCACTTCGTCCACTTCGTCCACTTCGTCAACTTCGTCCCCTTCATCCACTTCCTCGACTTCGTCCAATTCGTGCACTTCGTCAACTTCGTCAACATCGTCCACTTCCTCCACATCGTGTAGTTCCTCCACTTCCTATACATCCTCCAATTCGTTCACTTCGTCAACTTATTCAACTTCATCCGCTTAGTCCACTTCCTCTACTTCCTCACTTCGTCCACTTCGTGCACTTCGTCAACTTCGTGCACTTCGTCCACTTCGTGCACTTCCTCACTTCGTCAACTTTGTCAACTTCGTCAACTTTATCAACTTCGTGAACTTCGTCAACTCCGTCAACTTCGTCCACTTCGTCCTCTTCGTCCTGTTCGTCCACTTCGTCCTCTTCCTCCACTTCTTCGACTTCCTCCACTTCGTCCACTTCGTCCACTTCTTCAACTTCGTCAACTGCATCAACTTCGTCAACTTCGTCCACTTCCTCCACTTAGTCCCCTTCCTCAACTTCTTAGACTTCCTCCATATCGTCCATTCGTCCACTTCGTCCACTTCGTTAACTTCGTCCACTTCATTCGTCCACTTCGTCAACTTCATCCATTTCGTCCTCTTCGTCCACTTCCTCCACTTCCTTCACTTCGTTCACTTTGTCCACTTCGTCAACTTTGTCAATTTCGTCAACTTCGTCCACTTCGTCAACTTCGTCAACTTGCCCCCCTTCGTCAACTTCGTCAAGTTTGTCAAGTTCGTCCACTTCGTCAACTTCGTCCACTACCTCCACTTCCTGCACTTCCTGCACTTCCTCCACTTCCTCAACTTCCTCCACTTCCTCAACTTCGTCAACTTCGTCGATTTAGTCCACTTCCTCCACTTCGACCACTTCATCCACTTCGCAACTTCGTCAACTTCGACAACTTCGTCAACTTTGACAACTTCGTCATCTTCGTCAACTACGTCTGTGTCGTCAACTTCGTCATCTTCGTCCACTTCCTCCACTTCCTTCAATTCGTCAACTTCGTCATCTTGGTCATCTTCGTCAACTTTGTCCAATTTGTGCACTTCTTCCACGTCGTCAACCTCGTCAACTTCTTCCACTACGTCAACTTCCTCCACTTCGTCAAGTTCGTCCACTTCGTCAACATCGTCCACTTCCTGGACTTCCTCCACTTTCTCCACATCCTCCACTTCCTCCACTTCCTCCACTCCATCAACTTCGTCCACTTAGTCCACTTCCTCAACTTCGTTAACTTCGTCAACTTCGTCAGCTTCGTCAACTTCGTCAACTTCGTCCTCTTCGTCCTCTTCGTCCACTTCGTCCATTTCGTCCACTTCGTCAACTTCTTCAACTTCATCCATTTCGTCCACTTCGTCAACTTCGTCCACTTCCTCCAGTTCCTCTTCTTCCTCCACTTCCTCCACTTCGTCCACTTCGTCCACTTCGTCAACTTCTTCAGCTTCGTTAACTTCGTCTTCATCAACTTCGTCCACTTCCTCCACTTCTTCCTCCACTTCGTTCACTTCATCAACTTCTTCAACTTCGATAACTTCGTCTTTATCAACTTCATCCACTTCCTCCACTTCTTCCTCCACTTCCTCCACTTCCTCCACTTCGTCCACTTAGTCTACTTCATCCACTTCGACGACTTCGTCAACTTCGTGCACTTCGCAACCCTTTCAACTTCGTCAACTTCGACAACTTCATCATCTTCGTCCACTTCCTCCACTTCCTTCACTTCGTCCACTTCGACCACTTCCTCCACTTCGTCAACTTCTTCAACTTCATCCATTTCGTCCAGTTCGTCAACTTCGTCCTCTTCCTCCACTTCCTCTACGTCGTCCACTTCATTCGCTTAGTCCCCTTGCTCAACTTCTTCAACTTCCTCCATTGCGTCTACTTCGTCCACTTCTGCAACATCGTCAACTTCGTCCACTTCGTCAACTTTGTCTACTTTCTCCACTTCCTTCACTTCCTCCACTATGTCAACTTCGTCCACTTCGTCGACTTTGTCCACTTCCTCCACTTCTTCCTCCACTTCCTCCACTTCGTCAACTTCGTCCACTTAGTTTACTTCCTCCACTTTGACCAGTTCCTCAACTTCGTCCACTTCGCAACTTCGTCAACTTCGACAACTTCGTCATCTTCGTCAACTTCGTCCACTTCCTCCACTTCCTTAACTTCGTCCACTTCCTCCACTTCCCCCACTTCGTCCATTTCGTCCACTTCCTCAACTTGCTCCACTTCCTCCACTTCATTCGTCCACTTCCTCCACTTCCTCCACTTCCTCCACTTCCTCCCCTTCTTCCACTTCCTCCACTTCGTCAACTTCGTCCACTTAGTCCACATCCTCGACTTCGTCCACTTGGTCAACTTCGTAAACTTCAACAACTTCGTCATCTTCGTCAACTTTGTCAACTTCGCCAACGTCGTTACCTTCGTCCACTTCGTCCAATTTCTCAACTCCTTTCACTTCGTCAACTTCGTCCACTTCGTGCACTTCTTCCACTTCATCAACTTCGTCAACTTTGTCAACCTCGTCAACTTTGTCCACTTCGTCCAATTCGTAAACTTCGTCCACTTCGTAAACTTCTTTGACTTCGTCCACTTCTTCGACTTCGTCCACTTCGTCAAGTTCGTCAACTTTGTTCACTTCATCCACTTCCTCTACTTCGTCCATTTCCTCCACTTCGTCCACTTCGTCCACTTCGTCCACTTAGTCTACTTCATCCACTTTGACCACTTCGTCAACTTCGTCCACTTCGCAACATTGTGAACTTCGTCAACTTCGTCATCTTCGTCCACTTCCTCCACTTCCTTCACTTCCTCCACTTCGTCCACTACCTACACTTCCTCCACTTCGTCAACTTCGTCCACTTCCTCCACTTCCTCTACTTAGTCCACTTCGTCCACTTAGTCCCCTTCCTCAACTTCGTCCACTTCCTCCATTTCTTCCACTTCGTCAACTTCCTCCCTCCATTTCGTCAAGTTCGTCCACTTCGTCAATGTCGTCAACTTCCTCCACTGCCTCCACTTCCACCACTTCGTCCACTTCGTCCACTTAGTCCAATTCCTCCCCTTCGTTCACTACGTCCACTTCGTCAACTTCGTCTACTTCGTCAACTTCGTCAGCTTCGTCCACTTCGTCTTCTTCGTCCACTTCATCCACTTCGTCCACTTCGTCCACTTCGTGAACATCGTCAACTTCGTTTACTTCGTCCACTTCGTCAACTTCGTCCACTTCGTCCACTTACTCCACTTCGTTAACTATATCAACTTTGTCCACTTCCTCCACTTAATTCACTTCGTCCACTTCGTCAACTTTGTCAACTGCGTCGAGTTTGTCAACTGCGTCGACTTTGTCAACTTCGTCAACTTCATCAATTTCGTCAACTTCATCAAATTCGTCAACTTCGTCCACTTCGCTCGTCCACTTCGTCAACTTCGTGAACTCCGTCAACTTCGTCCACTTCGTCAACTTCCTCCACTTCGTCAAGTTCGTCAAGTTCATCCACTTCGTCAACTTCCTCCACTTCCTACACTAAGTCCACTTCGGCTACTTCGTCAACTTCTTCAACTTCATCCATTTCGTCCACTTCGTAAACTTCGTCAACTTCGTCAACTTCGTCAACTTCTTCAACTTCGTCCATTTTGTCAAGTTCGTGCACTTCGTCCACTTCGTCAACTTCGTCCACTTTGTCCACTTCGTCCACTTCGTCCAGTTCGTCCACTTCGTCCACTTCGTCAACTTCGTCCACTTCGTCCACTTCGTCTACTGCCTCCACCTGGACCACTTCGTCCACTTCCTCCACTTCCCTAAATTCCTCCACTTCGTCCAGTTAGTCAACTTCGTCATTTTTGTTAACTTCATCCAATTAGTCCACTTCCTCCACTTCCTCCACTTCCTCCACTTCCTCCACTCCGTCCACTTCGTCCTCTTCGTGCACTTCGTCAACTTCCTCAACTTCGTGAACTTCGTTCACTTCGTCAAATTCATTAAGTTTGTCAACTTCGTCCACTTCCTACACTTCCTCCACTTCCTCCACTTCGTCAACTTTGTCAACTTCGTCCACTTCGTCAACTTTGTCAACTTCGTCCACTTCGTCAACTTCGTCAACTTCGCAAACTTCGTCCACTTCGTACACTTCGTCCACTTCGTCCTCTTCGTCAACTTCGTCCACTTCCTCCACTTCGTCAACTTCTTCAACTTCATCCATTTCGTCCACTTCGACAACTTCGTCCACTTCCTCCACTTCCTCTACTCTATCCACTTCCTCCACTTCGTCAACTTCGTCAACTTTGTCCACTTCCTCCCACTTCGTCCACTTCCCCCCATTCGTCCACTTCGTCCATTTCGTCCACTTCGTCGACTTCGTCCACTTGGTCCTCTTCGTCAACTTTGTCCACTTCGTCAACTTCATCAACTTCGTCCACTTCTTCTCACTTCGTCCACTTCGTCCACTTCCTCCACTTCGTCCACTTCGTCAACTTCGTCAACTTCGGCCACTTCGTCCACTTCGTCCACTTCATAACCTTCGTCCACTTCGTCCACTTCCTTCACTTCCTCCAATTCGTCAACTTCGTAACTTCGTCCACTTCCTCAACTTCCTCCACTTCGTCCAGTTAGTCAACTTCGTCAACTTTGTTAACTTCATCCACTTAGTCCACTTCCTCCACTTCCTCCACCTCCTCCACTTCGTCCACTCCGTCAACTTCGTCCACTTCGTGCACTTCGTCCACTTCGTCAACGTCCTCAACTTCGTGAACTTCGTTCACTTCGTCAACTTCATTAAGTTGGTCAACTTCCTGCACGTCCTCCACTTCCTCCAGTTCGTCAACTTCGTCAACTACGTCCATTTCGCCCACTTCCTCCACTTCGTCCACTTCGTCCACTTCGTCAACTTCTTCAACTTCACTCATTTCGTCCACGTCAACAACTTCGTCAAGTTATTCAACTTCATTCACTACCTCCACTTCCTCCCCTTCGTCCACTTCCTCCCTTTCGTCTACTTCGTCAACTTCGTCAACTTCGTCAACTTCGTCAACTTTGTCCACTTCGTCCACTTCTTCCTACTTCGTCCACTTCGTCCACTTTGTCCACTTCATCCACTTCGTCCACTTCCTCCACTTCGTCCACTTCCTCCCATTCGTCCACTTCGTCCACTCCGTCAACTTCGTCCACTTCGTCAACTTCCTCCACTTCGGCAAGTTCGTCAAGTTCATCCACTTCGTCAACTTCCTCCACTTCCTCCACTTCCTACACTAAGTCCACTTCGTCCACTTCGGCAACTTCGTCAACTTCTTCAACTTCATCCATTTCGTCCACTTCGTCAACTTCGTCAACTTCGTCAACTTCGTCAACTTCTTCAACTTCGTCGACTTCCTCCACTTCGTCCAGTTCGTCAAGTTCATCCATTTCGTCAACTTCCTCCACTTCCTACACTAAGTCCACTTCCTCCACTTCGGCTACTTCGTGAACTTCTTCAACTTCATCCATTTCGTCCACTTCGTCCACTTCGTCAACTTCGTCAACTTCGTCAACTTCTTCAACTTCGTCGACTTCCTCCACTTAGTCCCCTTTCTGAACTTCGTCGACTTCCTCGATTTCGTCCACTTCCTCAACTTCGTCAACTTCGTCCACTCGTCAACTTCCTTCACTTCGTCCACTTCGTCAAGTTCGTCAAGTTCGTCAAGTTCGTCCACTTCGTCAACTTCGTTCACTTTGTCCACTTCGTTCGTCCACTTCACACACTTCGTCAAGTTCGTCCACTTCGTCCTCTTCGTCGACTTCCTCCACTTCCTCCACTTCGTTCACTTCGTCCACTTCGTCAACTCCGTCCACTTCCTCCACTTCGTCCACTTCGTCAAGTTCGTCCACTTCGTCTACTTCCTCCACTTCGTCAACTTCGTCCAGTTAGTCCACTTCCCCCACTTCCTCCACTTCGTCCACTTCATCAACTTCGTCCATTTCTTCCGTCCACTTCGTCAACTTCGTCCACTTCCTCCAGTTCCTCCACTTCCTCCACTTCTTCCACTTCGTCCACTTCATCCATTTCGTCAACTTCTTCAACTTCGTTAACTTCGTCTTCGTCAATTCGTCCACTTCCTCCACTTGTTCCTCCACTTCCTCCACTTCCTCCACTTCGTCCACTTCCTCCACTTCGTCGACTTCGTCAACTTCGTCCACTTCGTCCTCTTCGTCAACTTCCTCCACTTCCTCCACTTCGTCAACTTCTTCAACTTCATCCATTTCGTCCACTTCGACAACTTCATCCAGTTCCTCCACTTCCTCTACTCCCTCCACTTCGTCCACTTCGTCAACTTTGTCCACTTCCTCCCACTTCGTCCACTTCCTCCACTTCCCCCCATTCGTCCACTTCGTCCATTTCGTCAACTTCGTCCACTTCGTCTACTTCGTCAACTTCGTCCACTTCGTCCTCTTCGTCAACTTTGTCCACTTCGTCAACTTCATCAACTTCGTCCACTTCTTCTCACTTCCTCCACTTCCTCCACTTCGTCGACTTCCTCCACTTCCTCCACATCGTGTAGTTCCTCCACTTCCTATACATCCTCCAATTCGTTCACTTCGTCAACTTATTCAACTTCATCCACTTAGTCCACTTGCTCTACTTCCTCACTTCTTCCACTTCGTCCACTTCGTCAACTTCGTGCACTTCGTCAACTTCGTGCACTTCGTCAACTTCGTGCACTTCGTCCACTTCGTGCACTTCCTCACTTCGTCAACTTTGTCAACTTCGTCAAGTTCGTGCACTTCGTCCATTTTGTCAAGTTCGTGCACTTCGTCCACTTCGTCAACTTCGTCCACTTTGTCCACTTCGTCCACTTCGTCCAGTTCCTCCACTTCATCCACTTCGTCCACTTCGTCCACTTCGTCCACTTCGTCCACTTTGTCCACTTCGTCCACTTCGTCCACTTCGTCAACTTCGTCCACTTCGTCCACTTCGTCTACTGCCTCCACCTCGACCACTTCGTCCACTTCGTCCACTTCCCTAAATTCCTCCACTTCGTCCAGTTAGTCAACTTCGTCATTTTTGTTAACTTCATCCAGTTAGTCCACTTCCTCCACTTCCTCCACTTCCTCCACTTCCTCCACTCCGTCCACTTCGTGCACTTCGTCAACTTCCTCAACTTCGTGAACTTCGTTCACTTCGTCAACTTCATTAAGTATGTCAACTTCGTCCACTTCCTACACTTCCTCCACTTCCTCCACTTCGTCAACTTCGTCAACTTCGTCCACTTCGTCAACTTCGCAAACTTCGTCCACTTCGTACACTTCGTCAACTTGGTCAACTTCGTCCACTTCGTCCTCTTCGTCAACTTCGTCCACTTCCTCCACTTCGTCAACTTCTTCAACTTCATCCATTTCGTCCACTTCGACAACTTCGTCCACTTCCTCCACTTCCTCTACTCTATCCACTTCCTCCACTTCGTCAACTTCGTCCACTTCGTCAACTTTGTCCACTTCCTCCCACTTCGTCCACTTCCCCCCATTCGTCCACTTCCCCCCATTCGTCCTCTTCGTCAACTTTGTCCACTTCGTCAACTTCATCAACTTCGTCCACTTCTTCTCACTTCCTCCACTTCGTCCACTTCGTCCACTTCGTCCACTTCGTCCACTTCGTCCACTTCGTCCACTTCGTCAACTTCGGCCACTTCGTCCACTTCGTCCACTTCATAACCTTCGTCGACTTCCTCCACTTCCTTCAGTTCCTCCAATTCGTCAACTTCGTAACTTCGTCCACTTCCTCAACTTCCTCAACTTCGTCCAGTTAGTCAACTTCGTCAACTTTGTTAACTTCATCCACTTAGTCCACTTCCTCCACTTCCTCCACCTCCTCCACTTCGTCCACTCCGTCAACTTCGTCAACTTCGTCCACTTCGTCAACGTCCTCAACTTCGTCAACTTCATTCACTTCGTCAACTTCATTAAGTTGGTCAACTTCCTCCACGTCCTCCACTTCCTCCAGTTCGTCAACTTCGTCAACTACGTCCATTTCGCCCACTTCCTCCACTTCCTCCACTTCGTTCACTTCGTCAACTTCTTCAACTTCACCCATTTCGTCCACTTCAACAACTTCGTCAAGTTATTCAACTTCATTCACTTCCTCCACTTCCTCCACTTCCTCCCCTTCGTCCACTTCCTCCCTTACGTCAACTTCGTCAACTTCGTCAACTTTGTCCACTTCGTCCATTTCGTCAACTTCGTCCACTTCTTCCTACTTCGTCCACTTCGTCCACTTTGTCCACTTCATCCACTTCGTCCACTTCCTCCACTTCGTCCACTTCCTCCCATTCGTCCACTTCGTCCACTTCGTCCACTTCGTCCACTCCGTCAACTTCGTCCACTTCGTCAACTTCCTCCACTTCGTCAAGTTCGTCAAGTTCATCCACTTCGTCAACTTCCTCCACTTCCTCCACTTCCTACACTAAGTCCACTTCGTCCACTTCGGCTACTTCGTCAACTTCTTCAACTTCATCCATTTCGTCCACTTCGTCAACTTCGTCAACTTCGTCAACTTCTTCAACTTCGTCGACTTCCTCCACTTCGTCCAGTTCGTCAAGTTCATCCACTTCGTCAACTTCCTCCACTTCGTCCACTTCCTACACTAAGTCTACTTCGTCCACTTCGGCTACTTCGTGAACTTCTTCAACTTCATCCATTTCGTCCACTTTGTCCACTTCGTCAACTTCGTCAAATTCGTCAACTTCGTCAACTTCTTCAACTTCGTCGACTTCCTCCACTTAGTCCCCTTTCTGAACTTCGTCGACTTCCTCCATTTCGTCCACTTTCTCAACTTCGCCAACTTCGTCCACTCGTCAACTTCCTTCACTTCGTCCACTTCGTCAAGTTCGTCAAGTTCGTCCACTTCGTCAACTTCGTTCACTTTGTCCACTTCGTTCGTCCACTTCACACACTTCGTCAAGTTCGTCCACTTCGTCCTCTTCGTCGACTTCCTCCACTTCCTCCACTTCGTTCACTTCGTCCACTTCGTCAACTCCGTCCACTTCGTCCACCTCGTCCACTTCGTCCACTTCGTCAACTTCGTCCACTTCGTCCACTTCCTCCACTTCGTCAACTTCGTCCAGTTAGTCCACTTCCCCCACTTCCTCCACTTCGTCCACTTCATCAACTTCTTCCAATTCTTCCGTCCACTTCGTCCACTTCGTCAACTTCGTCCACTTCCTCCAGTTCCTCCACTTCCTCCACTTCTTCCACTTCGTCCACTTCATCCATTTCGTCAACTTCTTCAACTTCGTTAACTTCGTCTTCGTCAATTCGTCCACTTCCTCCACTTGTTCCTCCACTTCCTCCACTTGTTCCTCCACTTCCTCCACTTCGTCCACTTCCTCCACTTCGTCGACTTCGTCAACTTCGTCCACTTCGTCCTCTTCGTCAACTTCCTCCACTTCCTCCACTTCGTCAACTTCTTCAACTTCATCCATTTCGTCCACTTCGACAACTTCGTCCACTTCCTCCACTTCCTCTACTCCCTCCACTTCGTCCACTTGGTCAACATTGTCCACTTCGTCCACTTCCTCCACTTCCCCCCATTCCTCCACTTCCTCCACTTCTTCCACTTCGTCCACTTCTTCCACTTCGTCCACTTCCTACACTTCCTCCACTTCCTCCACTTCGTCAACTTCGTCAACTTCGTCCACTTCGTCAACTTCGCAAACTTCGTCCACTTCGTACACTTCGTCAACTTGGTCAACTTCGTCCACTTCGTCCTCTTCGTCCTCTTCGTCAACTTCGTCAACTTCGACCACTTCGTCAACTTCGTCAACATCGTCCACTTAGTCAACTTCCTCCACTTCGACCACTTCGTGCACTGTGTCCACTTCCTCCACTTCCCTAAATTCTTCCACTTCGTCCCGTTAGTCAACTTCATCAACTTTGTTAACTTCATCCAATTGGTCAACTTCGTCCACTTCGTCCACTTCCTCTCCTTCCTCCAATCCGTCAACTTCGTCCTCTTCGTGCACTTCGTCCACTTCGTCAACTTCCTCAACTTCGTGAACTTCCTTCACTTCGTCAACTTCATTAAGTTCATCAACTTCGTCCACTTCCTATACTTCCTCCACTTCGTCAACTTTCGCAACTTCGTCCACTTCGTACACTTCGTCCACTTCGTTAACTTCGTCCACTTCCTCCACTTCATCCACTTCGTCAACTTCGTCCAATTCCTCCACTTCGTCAGCCTCTTCAACTTCATCCATTTCGTCCACTTCGACAACTTCCTCTACTTCCTCTACTTCCTCCACTTCGTCCACTTCTTCCCACTTCGTCCACTTCCTCCACTTCCTCCATTTCCCCCCATTTGTCCACTTTGTCAACTTCGTCAACACCGTCAACTTCGTCAACTTTGTCCACTTCGTCCATTTCGTCCACTTCGACAACTTCATCCACTTCGTCCACTTCCTCTACTTCCTCCACTTCCTCTACTTCGTCCAGTTCGTCCACTTCGTCCACTTCGTCCACTTCGTCAACTTCGTCCACTTCGTCAACTTCGTCCACTTCTTCTCACTTCCTCCACTTCGTCCACTTCCTCAACTTCCCCCACTTCGTCCAGTTAGTCAACTTCGTCAACTTTGTTAACTTCATCCACTTAGTCCACTTCCTCCACTTCCTCCACTTCGTCGACTCCGTCCACTTCGTCCACTTCGTGAACTTCCTCAACTTCGTCGACTTCGTTCACTTCGTCCACTTCCTCCCCATCGTGTAGTTCCTCCACTTCCTCTACGTCCTCCAATTCGTCCACTTCGTCAACTTATTCAACTTCATCCACTTAGTCCACTTCCTCACTTCGTCAACTTCGTGCACTTCCTCACTTCGTCAACTTCGTCAACTTCGTGCACTTCGTCCACTTCGTTCATTTTGTCAAGTTCGTCCACTTCGTCCACTTCGTCAACTTCGTCCACTTCGTCCACAACTTCGTCCTCTTCCTCCACTTCGTCAACTTCGTCCTCTTCCTCCACTTTGTCAACTTCGTCCTCTTCGTCCACTTCGTCGACTTCGTCCACTTCGTCCACTTCGTCCACTTCGTCCACTTCGGCCACTTCGCCACTTCGTGCACTTCGTCAACTTCGTCCACTTCGTCAACTTCCTCCACTTTGACCACTTCGTGCACTTTGTCCACTTCCTCCACTTCCCTAAATTCCTCCACTTCGTCCAGTTAGTCAACTTCATCCACTTTGTTAACTTCATCCAATTAGTCAACTTCGTCCACTTCGTCCACTTCCTCTGCTTCCTCCACTTCGTTAAATTCGTCCACTTCGTCCTCTTCGTGCACTTCGTCCACTTCGTCAACTTCCTCAACTTCGTGAACTTCGTTCACTTCGTCAACTTCATTAAGTTCATCAACTTCATTAAGTTCGTCAACTTCGTCCACTTCCTACACTTCCTCCGCTTCCTCCACTTCCTCCACTTCGTCAACTTTCACAACTTCGTCCACTTCGTCAACTTCGTCAACTTCGTCCACTTCGTCCACTTCGTGCACTTCGTCCACTTCGTTCACTTCGTCCACTTCCTCCACTTCATCCACTTCATCCGCTTCATCAACTTCGTCCAATTCCTCCACTTCGTCAGCCTCTTCAACTTCATCCATTTCGTCCACTTCGACAACTTCGTCCACTTCGTCCACTTCCTCTACTTCCTCCGCTTCCTCCACTTCGTCCACTTCGTCCACTTCTTCCCACTTCGTGCACTTCCTCCACTTCCCACCATTTGTCCACTTCGTCCACTTCTTCCACTTCGTCAACTTCGTCCACTTCGTAAACTTCGTCCATTTCGTCCACTTCGACAACTTCGTCCACTTCCTCCACTTCCTCCACTTCCTCCACTTCCTCCACTTCGTCCACTTCTTCCCACTTCGTTCACTTCCTCCACTTCCCCCCATATGTCCACTTCGTCAACTTCGTCAACACCGTCAACTTCGTCAACTTTGTCCACTTCGTCCACTTCGTCCACTTCGTCCACTTCGTCCACTTCGTCAACTTCGTCCACTTCGTCAACTTCGTCCACTTCGTCCACTTCTTCTCACCTCCTCCACTTCGTCCACTTCCTCCACTTCCTCCACTTCCTCCACTTCCTCCACTTCGTCCATTTCGTCAACTACGGCCACTTCCTCCACTTCCTACACTTCCTCCACATCCTCCACTTCCTCCACTTCCTCCACTTCCTCCACTTCGTCAACTTCGTCCACTTCGTCCTCTTCCTCCACTTCCTCCACTTCGTTCAGTTCGTCCACTGCCTCCTCCACTTCGTCCACTTCGTCCACTTCGTCAACTTCGTCCAGCTAGTCCAATTCCTCCATTTCCTCCACTTCCTCCACTTCGTCCACTTCGTCAACTTCATCCACTTCGTCCACTTCGTCAACTTCGTCCACTTAGTCCACTTCCTCAACTTCCTCCACTTCTTTCACTTCGTCCACTTCGTCAACTTCGTCAACTTCCTCAACTTCGTCCACTTCGTCCCCTTAGTCCACTTCCTCCACTTCCTTCACTTCGCCCAATTACTCCACTTCCTCCACTTCGTCCACTTCGTCAACTTCATCAACTTTATCCACTTCCTCAACTTCGTCCACTTCCTCCACTTCCTCCACTTCTCCACTTTGTCCACTTCGTCAACTTCGTCCAATTATTCCAATTCCTCCATTTCCTCCACTTCCTCCACTTCCTCCACTTCTTCTACTTCGTCAACTTTGTCCACTTCGTCAACTTCGTCAACTTCGTCCACTTCTTTAACTTTGTCTACTTCGTCAACTTCGTCCAGTTCGTGAAATTCGTCCACTTTCTCCACTTCGTTAACTTCGTCCACTTCCTCTACTTCGTCAACTTCGTACACTTAGTCCCCTTCCTCCAGTTTCCCACTTCGTTCACTTCGTCAACTTCGTCCACTTCCTCCACATCGTGTAGTTCCTCCACTTCCTCTACATCCTCCAATTCGTCCACATGGTCAACTTATTCAACTTCATCCACTTAGTCCACTTCCTCTTCGTCAACTTCGTGCACTTTGTTAACTTCGTCAACTTCGTGCACTTCGTCCACTTCGTTCATTTTGTCAAGTTCGTCCACTTCGTCCACTTCGTCAACTTCGTCCACTTCGTCCTCTTCGTCAACTTCGTCAACTTCGTCCACTTAGTCCACTTCGTCCACTTCGTCCACTTCGTCCACTTCGTCCACCACTTCGTCCACTTCCTCCACGTCGTCAACTTCGTCCTCTTCGTCCACTTCGTCAACTTCGTCGACTTCGTCGACTTCGTCCACTTCGTCCACTTCGTCCACTTCGTCAACTTCGTCCACTTCGTCCACTTCGTCCACTTCGTCCACTTCGTCCACTTCGTCCACTTCGTCAACTTCCTCCACTTCGACCACTTCGTGCACTTTGTCCACTTCCTCCACTTCCCTAAATTTCTCCACTTCGTCCAGTTAGTCAACTTCGTCAACTTTGTTAACTTCATCCAATTAGTCAACTTCGTCCACTTCGTCCTCTTCGTGCACTTCGTCCACTTCGTCAACTTCCTCAACTTCGTGAACTTCGTGAACTTCGTTCACTTCGTCAACTTCATTAAGTTCATCAACTTCGTCCACTTCCTACACTTCCTCCACTTCGTCAACTTTCACAACTTCGTCCACTTCGTCCACTTCGTTAACTTCGTCCACTTCCTCCACTTCATCGACTTCGTCAACTTCGTCCAATTCCTCCACCTCGTCAGCCTCTTCAACTTCATCCATTTCGTCCACTTCGACAACTTCGTCCACTTCCTCCACTTCCTCTACTTCCTCTACTTCCTCCACTTCGTCCACTTCTTCCCACTTCGTCCACTTCCTCCACTTCCCCCATTTGTCCACTTCGTCAACTTCGTCAACACCGTCAACTTCGTCAACTTTGTCCACTTCGTCCACTTCGTCCACTTCGTCAACTTCGTCCACTTCTTCTCACTTCCTCCACTTCGTCCACTTCCTCCACTTCGTCCACTTCCTCCACTTCCTCCACTTCCTCAACTTTCTCCACTTCCTCCAATTCGTCAACTTCGTCCACTTCCTCAACTTCCCCCACTTCGTCCAGTTAGTCAACTTCGTCAACTTTGTTAACTTCATCCACTTAGTCCACTTCCTCCACTTCCTCCACTTCGTCGACTCCGTCAACTTCGTCCACTTCGTCCACTTCGTGCACTTCGTCCACTTCGTCAACTTCCTCAACTTCGTCAACTTCGTTCACTTCGTCAACTTCGGTAAGTTAGTCAACTTCGTCAACTTTGTTAACTTCATCCACTTAGTCCACTTCCTCCACTTCCTCCACCTCCTCCACTTCGTCCACTCCGTCAACTTCGTCAACTTCGTCCACTTCGTGCACTTCGTCCACTTCGTCAACGTCCTCAACTTCGTCAACTTCATTCACTTCGTCAACTTCATTAAGTTGGTCAACTTCCTCCACGTCCTCCACTTCCTCCAGTTCGTCAACTTCGTCAACTACGTCCATTTCGCCCACTTCCTCCACTTCCTCCACTTCGTTCACTTCGTCAACTTCTTCAACTTCACCCATTTCGTCCACTTCAACAACTTCGTCAAGTTATTCAACTTCATTCACTTCCTCCACTTCCTCCACTTCCTCCCCTTCGTCCACTTCCTCCCTTACGTCAACTTCGTCAACTTCGTCAACTTTGTCCACTTCGTCCATTTCGTCAACTTCGTCCACTTCGTCCACTTCTTCCTACTTCGTCCACTTCGTCCACTTTGTCCACTTCATCCACTTCGTCCACTTCCTCCACTTCGTCCACTTCCTCCCATTCGTCCACTTCGTCCACTTCGTCCACTCCGTCAACTTCGTCCACTTCGTCAACTTCCTCCACTTCGTCAAGTTCGTCAAGTTCATCCACTTCGTCAACTTCCTCCACTTCCTCCACTTCCCACACTAAGTCCACTTCGTCCACTTCGGCTACTTCGTCAACTTCTTCAACTTCATCCATTTCGTCCACTTCGTCAACTTCGTCAACTTCGTCAACTTCTTCAACTTCGTCGACTTCCTCCACTTCGTCCAGTTCGTCAAGTTCATCCACTTCGTCAACTTCCTCCACTTCCTCCACTTCCTACACTAAGTCTACTTCGTCCACTTCGGCTACTTCGTGAACTTCTTCAACTTCCTCCATTTCGTCCACTTTGTCCACTTCGTCAACTTCGTCAACTTCGTCAACTTCGTCAACTTCTTCAACTTCGTCGACTTCCTCCACTTAGTCCCCTTTCTGAACTTCGTCGACTTCCTCCATTTCGTCCACTTTCTCAACTTCGCCAACTTCGTCCACTCGTCAACTTCCTTCACTTCGTCCACTTCGTCAAGTTCGTCAAGTTCGTCCACTTCGTCAACTTCGTTCACTTTGTCCACTTCGTTCGTCCACTTCACACACTTCGTCAAGTTCGTCCACTTCGTCCTCTTCGTCGACTTCCTCCACTTCCTCCACTTCGTTCACTTCGTCCACTTCGTCAACTCCGTCCACTTCGTCCACCTCGTCCACTTCGTCCACTTCGTCAACTTCGTCCACTTCGTCCACTTCCTCCACTTCGTCAACTTCGTCCAGTTAGTCCACTTCCCCCACTTCCTCCACTTCGTCCACTTCATCAACTTCTTCCAATTCTTCCGTCCACTTCGTCCACTTCGTCAACTTCGTCCACTTCCTCTAGTTCCTCCACTTCCTCCACTTCTTCCACTTCGTCCACTTCATCCATTTCGTCAACTTCTTCAACTTCGTTAACTTCGTCTTCGTCAATTCGTCCACTTCCTCCACTTGTTCCTCCACTTCCTCCACTTGTTCCTCCACTTCCTCCACTTCGTCCACTTCCTCCACTTCGTCGACTTCGTCCACTTCGTCCTCTTCGTCAACTTCCTCCACTTCCTCCACTTCGTCAACTTCTTCAACTTCATCCATTTCGTCCACTTCGACAACTTCGTCCACTTCCTCCACTTCCTCTACTCCCTCCACTTCGTCCACTTGGTCAACATTGTCCACTTCGTCCACTTCCTCCACTTCCCCCCATTCCTCCACTTCCTCCACTTCTTCCACTTCGTCCACTTCTTCCACTTCGTCCACTTCCTACACTTCCTCCACTTCCTCCACTTCGTCAACTTCGTCAACTTCGTCCACTTCGTCAACTTCGCAAACTTCGTCCACTTCGTACACTTCGTCAACTTGGTCAACTTCGTCCACTTCGTCCTCTTCGTCCTCTTCGTCAACTTCGTCAACTTCGACCACTTCGTCAACTTCGTCAACATCGTCCACTTAGTCAACTTCCTCCACTTCGACCACTTCGTGCACTGTGTCCACTTCCTCCACTTCCCTAAATTCTTCCACTTCGTCCCGTTAGTCAACTTCATCAACTTTGTTAACTTCATCCAATTGGTCAACTTCGTCCACTTCGTCCACTTCCTCTCCTTCCTCCAATCCGTCAACTTCGTCCTCTTCGTGCACTTCGTCCACTTCGTCAACTTCCTCAACTTCGTGAACTTCGTTCACTTCGTCAACTTCATTAAGTTCATCAACTTCGTCCACTTCCTACACTTCCTCCACTTCGTCAACTTTCGCAACTTCGTCCACTTCGTACACTTCGTCCACTTCGTTAACTTCGTCCACTTCCTCCACTTCATCCACTTCGTCAACTTCGTCCAATTCCTCCACTTCGTCAGCCTCTTCAACTTCATCCATTTCGTCCACTTCGACAACTTCCTCTACTTCCTCTACTTCCTCCACTTCGTCCACTTCTTCCCACTTCGTCCACTTCCTCCACTTCCTCCATTTCCCCCCATTTGTCCACTTTGTCAACTTCGTCAACACCGTCAACTTCGTCAACTTTGTCCACTTCGTCCATTTCGTCCACTTCGACAACTTCATCCACTTCGTCCACTTCCTCTACTTCCTCCACTTCCTCTACTTCGTCCAGTTCGTCCACTTCGTCCACTTCGTCCACTTCGTCCACTTCGTCAACTTCGTCCACTTCGTCAACTTCGTCCACTTCGTCAACTTCGTCCACTTCTTCTCACTTCCTCCACTTCGTCCACTTCCTCCACTTCGTCCATTTCGTCAACTTCGGCCACTTCCTCCACTTCCTCCACTTCCTGAACTTTGTCCACTTCCTCCAATTCGTCAACTTCGTCCACTTCCTCAACTTCCCCCACTTCGTCCAGTTAGTCAACTTCGTCAACTTTGTTAACTTCATCCACTTAGTCCACTTCCTCCACTTCCTCCACTTCGTCGACTCCGTCCACTTCGTCCACTTCGTGAACTTCCTCAACTTCGTCGACTTCGTTCACTTCGTCCACTTCCTCCCCATCGTGTAGTTCCTCCACTTCCTCTACGTCCTCCAATTCGTCCACTTCGTCAACTTATTCAACTTCATCCACTTAGTCCACTTCCTCACTTCGTCAACTTCGTGCACTTCCTCACTTCGTCAACTTCATCAACTTCGTGCACTTCGTCCACTTCGTTCATTTTGTCAAGTTCGTCCACTTCGTCCACTTCGTCAACTTCGTCCACTTCGTCCACAACTTCGTCCTCTTCCTCCACTTCGTCAACTTCGTCCTCTTCGTCCACTTTGTCAACTTCGTCCACTTCGTCCTCTTCGTCCACTTCGTCGACTTCGTCCACTTCGTCCACTTCGTCGACTTCGTCCACTTCGTCTACTTCGTCCACTTCGTCCACTTCGGCCACTTCGCCACTTCGTGCACTTCGTCAACTTCGTCCACTTCGTCAACTTCCTCCACTTTGACCACTTCGTGCACTTTGTCCACTTCCTCCACTTCCCTAAATTCCTCCACTTCGTCCAGTTAGTCAACTTCATCCACTTTGTTAACTTCATCCAATTAGTCAACTTCGTCCACTTCGTCCACTTCCTCTGCTTCCTCCACTTCGTTAACTTCGTCCACTTCGTCCTCTTCGTGCACTTCGTCCACTTCGTCAACTTCCTCAACTTCGTGAACTTCGTTCACTTCGTCAACTTCATTAAGTTCGTCAACTTCATTAAGGTCGTCAACTTCGTCCACTTCCTACACTTCCTCCGCTTCCTCCACTTCCTCCACTTCGTCAACTTTCACAACTTCGTCCACTTCGTCAACTTCGTCAACTTCGTCCACTTCGTCCACTTCGTACACTTCGTCCACTTCGTTTACTTCGTCCACTTCCTCCACTTCATCCACTTCATCCGCTTCATCAACTTCGTCCAATTCCTCCACTTCGTCAGCCTCTTCAACTTCATCCATTTCGTCCACTTCGACAACTTCGTCCACTTCGTCCACTTCCTCTACTTCCTCCGCTTCCTCCACTTCGTCCACTTCGTCCACTTCTTCCCACTTCGTGCACTTCCTCCACTTCCCACCATTTGTCCACTTCGTCAACTTCGTCAACTTCGTCCACTTCGACAACTTCGTCCACTTCCTCCACTTCCTCCAGTTCCTCCACTTCCTCCACTTCGTCCACTTCTTCCCACTTCGTTCACTTCCTCCACTTCCCCCCATATGTCCACTTCGTCAACTTCGTCAACACCGTCAACATCGTCAACTTTGTCCACTTCGTCCACTTCGTCCACTTCGTCCACTTCGTCCACTTCGTCCACTTCGTCCACTTTGTCCACTTCGTCCACTTCGTCCACTTCGTCCACTTCGTCAACTTCGTCCAGTTCGTCAACTTCGTCCACTTCGTCCACTTCTTCTCACCTCCTCCACTTCGTCCACTTCCTCCACTTCCTCCACTTCCTCCACTTCGTCCACTTCGTCCATTTCGTCAACTACGGCCACTTCCTCCACTTCCTACACTTCCTCCACATCCTCCACTTCCTCCACTTCCTCCACTTCCTCCACTTCGTCAACTTCGTCCACTTCGTCCTCTTCCTCCACTTCCTCCACTTCGTTCAGTTCGTCCACTGCCTCCTCCACTTCGTCCACTTCGTCCACTTCGTCAACTTCGTCCAGCTAGTCCAATTCCTCCATTTCCTCCACTTCCTCCACTTCGTCCACTTCGTCAACTTCATCCACTTCGTCCACTTCGTCAACTTCGTCCACTTAGTCCACTTCCTCAACTTCCTCCACTTCTTTCACTTCGTCCACTTCGTCAACTTCGTCAACTTCCTCAACTTCGTCCACTTCGTCCCCTTAGTCCACTTCCTCCACTTCCTTCACTTCGCCCAATTACTCCACTTCCTCCACTTCGTCCACTTCGTCAACTTCATCAACTTTATCCACTTCCTCAACTTCGTCCACTTCCTCCACTTCCTCCACTTCTCCACTTTGTCCACTTCGTCAACTTCGTCCAATTATTCCAATTCCTCCATTTCCTCCACTTCCTCCACTTCCTCCACTTCTTCCACTTCGTCAACTTTGTCCACTTCGTCAACTTCGTCCACTTCTTTAACTTTGTCTACATCGTCAACTTCGTCCAGTTCGTGAAATTCGTCCACTTTCTCCACTTCGTTAACTTCGTCCACTTCCTCTACTTCGTCAACTTCGTACACTTAGTCCCCTTCCTCCAGTTTCCCACTTCGTTCACTTCGTCAACTTCGTCCACTTCCTCCACATCGTGTAGTTCCTCCACTTCCTCTACATCCTCCAATTCGTCCACATGGTCAACTTATTCAACTTCATCCACTTAGTCCACTTCCTCTTCGTCAACTTCGTGCACTTTGTTAACTTCGTCAACTTCGTGCACTTCGTCCACTTCGTTCATTTTGTCAAGTTCGTCCACTTCGTCCACTTCGTCAACTTCGTCCACTTCGTCCTCTTCGTCAACTTCGTCAACTTCGTCCACTTAGTCCACTTCGTCCACTTCGTCCACTTCGTCCACCACTTCGTCCACTTCCTCCACGTCGTCAACTTCGTCCTCTTCGTCCACTTCGTCAACTTCGTCGACTTCGTCCACTTCGTCCACTTCGTCCACTTCGTCCACTTCGTCCACTTCGTCAACTTCGTCCACTTCGTCCACTTCGTCCACTTCGTCCACTTCGTCCACTTCGTCAACTTCCTCCACTTCGACCACTTCGTGCACTTTGTCCACTTCCTCCACTTCCCTAAATTCCTCCACTTCGTCCAGTTAGTCAACTTCGTCAACTTTGTTAACTTCATCCAATTAGTCAACTTCGTCCACTTCGTCCTCTTCGTGCACTTCGTCCACTTCGTCAACTTCCTCAACTTCGTGAACTTCGTTCACTTCGTCAACTTCATTAAGTTCATCAACTTCGTCCACTTCCTACACTTCCTCCACTTCCTCCACTTCGTCAACTTTAACAACTTCGTCCACTTCGTCCACTTCGTTAACTTCGTCCACTTCCTCCACTTCATCGACTTCGTCAACTTCGTCCAATTCCTCCACCTCGTCAGCCTCTTCAACTTCATCCATTTCGTCCACTTCGACAACTTCGTCCACTTCCTCCACTTCCTCTACTTCCTCTACTTCCTCCACTTCGTCCACTTCTTCCCACTTCGTCCACTTCCTCCACTTCCCCCATTTGTCCACTTCGTCAACTTCGTCAACACCGTCAACTTCGTCAACTTTGTCCACTTCGTCCACTTCGTCCACTTCGTCAACTTCGTCCACTTCTTCTCACTTCCTCCACTTCGTCCACTTCCTCCACTTCGTCCACTTCCTCCACTTCCTCCACTTCCTCAACTTTCTCCACTTCCTCCAATTCGTCAACTTCGTCCACTTCCTCAACTTCCCCCACTTCGTCCAGTTAGTCAACTTCGTCAACTTTGTTAACTTCATCCACTTAGTCCACTTCCTCCACTTCCTCCACTTCGTCGACTCCGTCAACTTCGTCCACTTCGTCCACTTCGTGCACTTCGTCAACTTCCTCAACTTCGTCAACTTCGTTCACTTCGTCAACTTCGGTAAGTTGGTCAACTTCGTCCATTTCCTCCAGTTCTTCGAGTTCCTCCACGTCCTCCACTTCCTCCAGTTCGTCAACTTCGTCAAGTTCGCCATTTCGCCCACTTCCTCCACTCTGTCCACTTCGTCCATTTCCTCCACTTCGACCACTTAGTCAACTTCGTCCACTTAGTCCAATTCCTCGATTTCCCCACTTCCTCCACTTCGTCCACTTCCTCAACTTCGTCCACTTTGTCAACCTCGTCCAGTTGCCCACTTCGTTAACTTCGTCCACTTCGTTCGTCCACTTCGTCAACTTCCTCTACTTCGTCCACTTCCTCTACTTCGTCCAATTCGTCCACTTCGTCCACTTCCTCCACTTCCTCCACTTCGTGAACATCCTCCACTTCGTCCACTTCGTCAACTTCCTCAATGTCCTCCACTTCGTCCACTCCGTTCACTTCGTCAACTTCCTCCATTTCGTCAACTTCGTCCGCTTCGACAACTTCTAACACTTCATCCACTTCGTCAACTTCGTCAACTTCCTCCACTTCGTCCACTTCGTGCACTTCGTCCACTTCCTCCACATCCTTCACTTCGTCCACTTCCTCCACTTCCGCCACTTCGTCAACTTCGTCCACATAGTCCACTTAGTCCACTTCCTCCACTTCGTCAACTTCGTCCACATCGTCCACTTCGTCCACTTTGACCCCTTCGTCAACTTCGCCCACTAAGTCAACTTCGCCACTTCCTCCACTTCCTCCACTTCCTCCACTTCCTCCACTTCCTCCACTTCGTCCACTTCGTCAACTTCGACCACTTCCTTCAGTTCCTCCACTTCGTCCACTGCCTCCACTTCGTCCACTTCGTCAACTTCGTCCACTTAATCCAATTCCTCCATTTCCTCCACTTCCTCCACTTCGTACACTTCGTCCAATTAGTCCACTTCCTCAACTTCCTCCACTTCGTCCACTTAATCCAATTCCTCCATTTCCTCCACTTCCTCCACTTCGTCAACTTCGTCCAATTAGTCCACTTCCTCAACTTCCTCCACTTCGTCCACTTCGTCCACTTCCTCAACTTCCTCAACTTCCTCGACTTCGTCCACTTAGTCCACTTCGTCCACTTCCTTCACTTCGTCCACTTCCTCCACTTCGTCAACTTCATCAACTTTATCCACTTCGTCAACTTCGTCCACTGCTCCACTTGCTCCACTTGCTCCACTTGCTCCACTTCCTCCACTTCGTCCAATTAGTCCAATTCCTCCATTTCCTCCAAGTCCTCCACTTCCTCCACTTCCTCCACTTCTTCCACTTCGTCAACTTCATCCACTTCGTCAACTTCGTCCACTTCGCCAACTTTGTCTACTTCGTCCACCTCGTCCAGTTCGTGAAATTCGTCCACTTCCTCCACTTCATTAACTTCGTCCACTTCCTCCACTTCGTCACCTTCGTCCACTTAGTCCACTTCCTCCAGTTTCCCACTTCGTTCGCTTCGTCAACTTCGTCCACTTCGTCCACTTCGTCAACTTCGTCCCCTTCATCCACTTCCTCGACTTCGTCCAATTCGTGCACTTCGTCAACTTCGTCAACATCGTCCACTTCCTCCACATCGTGTAGTTCCTCCACTTCCTATACATCCTCCAATTCGTTCACTTCGTCAACTTATTCAACTTCATCCACTTAGTCCACTTCCTCTACTTCCTCACTTCGTCCACTTCGTGCACTTCGTCAACTTCGTGCACTTCGTCCACTTCGTGCACTTCGTCCACTTCGTGCACTTCCTCACTTCGTCAACTTTGTCAACTTCGTCAACTTCGTCAACTTCGTGCACTTCGTCCACTTCGTCCACTTCGTCAACTTCGTCAACTTCGTCAACTTCGTCCACTTCGTCCACTGCCTCCACCTCGACCACTTCATGCACTTCGTCCACTTCCTCCACTTCCCTAAATTCCTCCACTTCATCTAGTTAGTCAACTTCGTCATTTTTGTTAACTTCATCCAATTAGTCCACTTCCTCCACTTCCTCCACTTCCTCCACTCCGTCCACTTCGTCCTCTTCGTGCACTTCGTCAACTTCCTCAACTTCGTGAACTTCGTTCACTTCGTCAACTTCATTAAGTTTGTCAACTTCGTCCACTTCCTACACTTCCTCCACTTCCTCCACTTCGTCAACTTTCGCAACTTCGTCAACTTTCGCACCTTCGTCAATTTTGTCCACTTCGTCAACTTCGTTAACTTCGCAAACTTCGTCCACTTCGTTAACTTCGTCCACTTCCTCCACTTCCTCCACTTTGTCCACTTCGTCAACTTCGTCCAATTCCTCCACTTCGTCAACTTCTTCAACTTCATCCATTTCCTCCACTTCGACAACTTCGTCCACTTCCTCCACTTCCTCTACTCCCTCCACTTCCTCCACTTCGTCGACTTCGTCCACTTCGTCGAATTCGTCAACTTCGTCAACTTCGTCCACTTCGTCCTCTTCGTCAACTTCGTTCACTTCCTCCACTTCATCAACTTCTTCAACTTCATCCATTTCGTCCACTTCGACAATTTCGTCCACTTCCTCCACTTCCTCTACTCCCTCCACTTCCTCCACTTCGTCAACTTCGTCCACTTCGTCAACTTTGTCCACTTCCTCCCACTTCGTCCACTTCCTCCACTTCCCCCCATTCGTCCACTTCGTCTATTTCGTCAACTTCGTCCACTTCGTCCACTTCGTCAACTTCGTCCACTTCGTCCTCTTCGTCAACTTTGTCCACTTCGTCAACTTCATCAACTTCGTCCACTTCTTCTCACTTCCTCCACTTCGTCCACTTCGTCCACTTCGTCCACTTCGTCCACTTCGTCCACTTCGTCCACTTCGTCCACTTCGTCCACTTCGTCAACTTCGTCATCTTCGGCCACTTCGTCCACTTCCTCCACTTCATAACCTTCGTCCACTTCCTCCAATTCGTCAACTTCGTAACTTCGTCCACTTCGTCCAGTTAGTCAACTTCGTCAACTTTGTTAACTTCATCCACTTAGTCCACTTCCTCCACTTCCTCTACCTCCTCCACTTCGTCCACTCCGTCAACTTCGTCAACTTCGTCAACTTCGTCCACTTCGTGCACTTCGTCCACTTCGTCAACGTCCTCAACTTCGTCAACTTCGTTCACTTCGTCAACTTCATTAAGTTGGTCAACTTCCTCCACGTCCTCCACTTCCTCCAGTACGTCGACTTCGTCAACTTCGTCCATTTCGCCCACTTCCTCCACTTCCTCCACTTCGTCCACTTCGTCAACTTCTTCAACTTCACCCATTTCGTCCACTTCAACAACTTCGTCAAGTTATTCAACTTCGTTCACTTCTTCCACTTCCTCCCCTTCGTCCACTTCCTCCCTTTCGTCTACTTCGTGAACTTCGTCAACTTTGTCCACTTCGTCCACTTCGTCAACTTCGTCCACTTCTTCCTACTTCGTCCACTTCGTCCACTTTGTCCACTTCATCCACTTCGTCCACTTCCTCCACTTCGTCCACTTCCTCCCATTCGTCCACTTCGTCCACTTCCTCCACTTCGTCCACTTCGTCCACTTCCTCCACTTCGTCAACTTCGTCCACTTCGTCTACTTCGTCAACTTCGTCAACTTCTTCCCCTTTGTCCACTTCTGCTCACTTCCTCCACTTCGTCCACTTCCTCCACTTCGTCCACTTGGTCAACTTCGGCCACTTCGTCCACTTCCTCCACTTCTTTCACTTCCTCCATTTCCTCCACTTCCTCCACTTTGTCAACTTCTTCAACTTCTTCCATTTCGTCCATTTCGTCAAGTTCGTCAACTTCGTCCACTTCCTCCAATTCTCTTCTTCCTCCACTTCCTCCACTTTGTCCACTTCGTCAACTTCTTCAACTTCGTTAACTTCGTCTTCGTCCACTTCCTCCACTTCTTCAACCTTATCCATTTCGTCCACTTCGTCCACTTCCTCAACTTCGTCGACTTCCTCCATTTCGTCCATTTCGTCCACTTCGTCAACTTCGTCCACTTCGTCAACTTCGTGAACTTCCTCCACTTCGTCAAGTTCGTCCACTTCGTCAACTTCGTCCACTTCGTCAACTTTGTCCACTTCCTCCAATTCCTCCACTTCCTCCACTTCCTCGACTTCGTCCACTTCCTCCAATTCCTCCACTTCCTCCACTTAGTCCACTTCCTCCACTTCCTCCACTTCGTTCATTTCGTCAACTTCGTGAACTTCGTCAACTTTGTCCACTTCGTCAACTTCGTACGCTTCATTCAGTTCGTCCACTTCGTGAACTTCGTCAACTTTGTCAACTTCGTCAACTCCGTCAACTTCGTCCACTTCTTCCTCTTCGTCCTCTTCGTCCACTTCGTCCTCTTCCTCCACTTCTTCGACTTCCTCCACTTCGTCCACTTCTTCAACTTCGTCAACTGCATCAACTTCGTCAACTTCGTCCACTTCCTCCACTTAGTCCCCTTCCTCAACTTCGTAGACTTCCTCCATATCGTCCATTCGTCCACTTCGTCCACTTCGTTAACTTCGTCCACTTCGTCCACTTAGTCTACTTCATCCACTTTGACCACTTCGTCAACTTCGTCCACTTCGCAACATTGTGAACTTCGTCAACTTCGTCATCTTCGTCCACTTCCTCCACTTCCTTCACTTCCTCCACTTCGTCCACTACCTACACTTCCTCCACTTCGTCAACTTCGTCCACTTCCTCCACTTCCTCTACTTAGTCCACTTCGTCCACTTCGTCCACTTAGTCCCCTTCCTCAACTTCGTCCACTTCCTCCATTTCTTCCACTTCGTCAACTTCCTCCCTCCATTTCGTCAAGTTCGTCCACTTCGTCAATGTCGTCAACTTCCTCCACTGCCTCCACTTCCAGCACTTCGTCCACTTCGTCCACTTAGTCCAATTCCTCCCCTTCGTTCACTACGTCCACTTCGTCAACTTCGTCTACTTCGTCAACTTCGTCAGCTTCGTCCACTTCGTCTTCTTCGTCCACTTCATCCACTTCGTCCACTTCGTCCACTTCGTGAACATCGTCAACTTCGTTTACTTCGTCCACTTCGTCAACTTCGTCCACTTCGTCCACTTACTCCACTTCGTTAACTATATCAACTTTGTCCACTTCCTCCACTTAATTCACTTCGTCCACTTCGTCAACTTTGTCAACTGCGTCGAGTTTGTCAACTGCGTCGACTTTGTCAACTTCGTCAACTTCATCAATTTCGTCAACTTCATCAAATTCGTCAACTTCGTCCACTTCGCTCGTCCACTTCGTCAACTTCGTGAACTCCGTCAACTTCGTCCACTTCGTCAACTTCCTCCACTTCGTCAAGTTCGTCAAGTTCATCCACTTCGTCAACTTCCTCCACTTCCTACACTAAGTCCACTTCGTCCACTTCGGCTACTTCGTCAACTTCTTCAACTTCATCCATTTCGTCCACTTCGTAAACTTCGTCAACTTCGTCAACTTCGTCAACTTCTTCAACTTCGTCCATTTTGTCAAGTTCGTGCACTTCGTCCACTTCGTCAACTTCGTCCACTTTGTCCACTTCGTCCACTTCGTCCAGTTCGTCCACTTCGTCCACTTCGTCAACTTCGTCCACTTCGTCCACTTCGTCTACTGCCTCCACCTGGACCACTTCGTCCACTTCCTCCACTTCCCTAAATTCCTCCACTTCGTCCAGTTAGTCAACTTCGTCATTTTTGTTAACTTCATCCAATTAGTCCACTTCCTCCACTTCCTCCACTTCCTCCACTTCCTCCACTCCGTCCACTTCGTCCTCTTCGTGCACTTCGTCAACTTCCTCAACTTCGTGAACTTCGTTCACTTCGTCAACTTCATTAAGTTTGTCAACTTCGTCCACTTCCTACACTTCCTCCACTTCCTCCACTTCCTCCACTTCGTCAACTTTGTCAACTTCGTCCACTTCGTCAACTTTGTCAACTTCGTCCACTTCGTCAACTTCGTCAACTTCGCAAACTTCGTCCACTTCGTACACTTCGTCCACTTCGTCCTCTTCGTCAACTTCGTCCACTTCCTCCACTTCGTCAACTTCTTCAACTTCATCCATTTCGTCCACTTCGACAACTTCGTCCACTTCCTCCACTTCCTCTACTCTATCCACTTCCTCCACTTCGTCAACTTCGTCCGCTTCCTCCACGTCCTCCACTTCGTCCTCTTTGTTAACTTCATCCACTTAGTCCACTTCTTCCACTTCCTCCACCTCCTCCACTTCGTCCACTCCGTCAACTTCGTCCACTTCGTGCACTTCGTCCACTTCGTCAACGTCCTCAACTTCGTGAACTTCGTTCACTTCGTCAACTTCATTAAGTTGGTCAACTTCCTCCACGTCCTCCACTTCCTCCAGTTCGTCAACTTCGTCAACTACGTCCATTTCGCCCACTTCCTCCACTTCGTCCACTTCGTCCACTTCGTCAACTTCTTCAACTTCACTCATTTCGTCCACTTCAACAACTTCGTCAAGTTATTCAACTTCATTCACTACCTCCACTTCCTCCCCTTCGTCCACTTCCTCCCTTTCGTCTACTTCGTCTACTTCGTCAACTTCGTCAACTTCGTCAACTTCGTCAACTTCGTCAACTTTGTCCACTTCGTCCACTTCTTCCTACTTCGTCCACTTCGTCCACTTTGTCCACTTCATCCACTTCGTCCACTTCCTCCACTTCGTCCACTTCCTCCCATTCGTCCACTTCGTCCACTCCGTCAACTTCGTCCACTTCGTCAACTTCCTCCACTTCGGCAAGTTCGTCAAGTTCATCCACTTCGTCAACTTCCTCCACTTCCTCCACTTCCTACACTAAGTCCACTTCATCCACTTCGGCAACTTCGTCAACTTCTTCAACTTCATCCATTTCGTCCACTTCGTCAACTTCGTCAACTTCGTCAACTTCGTCAACTTCTTCAACTTCGTCGACTTCCTCCACTTCGTCCAGTTCGTCAACTTCATCCATTTCGTCAACTTCCTCCACTTCCTACACTAAGTCCACTTCCTCCACTTCGGCTACTTCGTGAACTTCTTCAACTTCATCCATTTCGTCCACTTCGTCCACTTCGTCAACTTCGTCAACTTCGTCAACTTCTTCAACTTCGTCGACTTCCTCCACTTAGTCCCCTTTCTGAACTTCGTCGACTTCCTCGATTTCGTCCACTTCCTCAACTTCGTCAACTTCGTCCACTCGTCAACTTCCTTCACTTCGTCCACTTCGTCAAGTTCGTCAAGTTCGTCAAGTTCGTCCACTTCGTCAACTTCGTTCACTTTGTCCACTTCGTTCGTCCACTTCACACACTTCGTCAAGTTCGTCCACTTCGTCCTCTTCGTCGACTTCCTCCACTTCCTCCACTTCGTTCACTTCGTCCACTTCGTCAACTCCGTCCACTTCCTCCACTTCGTCCACTTCGTCAACTTCGTCCACTTCGTCTACTTCCTCCACTTCGTCAACTTCGTCCAGTTAGTCCACTTCCCCCACTTCCTCCACTTCGTCCACTTCATCAACTTCTTCCATTTCTTCCGTCCACTTCGTCAACTTCGTCCACTTCCTCCAGTTCCTCCACTTCTTCCACTTCGTCCACTTCATCCATTTCGTCAACTTCTTCAACTTCGTTAACTTCGTCTTCGTCAATTCGTCCACTTCCTCAACTTGTTCCTCCACTTCGTCCACTTCCTCCACTTCGTCCACTTCCTCCACTTCGTCGACTTCGTCAACTTCGTCCACTTCGTCCTCTTCGTCAACTTCCTCCACTTCCTCCACTTCGTCAACTTCTTCAACTTCATCCATTTCGTCCACTTCGACAACTTCATCCAGTTCCTCCACTTCCTCTACTCCCTCCACTTCGTCCACTTCGTCAACTTTGTCCACTTCCTCCCACTTCGTCCACTTCGTCCACTTCCCCCCATTCGTCCACTTCGTCCATTTCGTCAACTTCGTCCACTTCGTCTACTTCGTCAACTTCGTCCACTTCGTCCTCTTCGTCAACTTTGTCCACTTCGTCAACTTCATCAACTTCGTCCACTTCTTCTCACTTCCTCCACTTCCTCCACTTCCTCCACTTCCTCCACTTCCTCCACATCGTGTAGTTCCTCCACTTCCTATACATCCTCCAATTCGTTCACTTCGTCAACTTATTCAACTTCATCCACTTAGTCCAGTTGCTCTACTTCCTCACTTCTTCCACTTCGTCCACTTCGTCAACTTCGTGCACTTCGTCAACTTCGTGCACTTAGTCCACTTCGTGCACTTCCTCACTTCGTCAACTTTGTCAACTTCGTCAACTTCGTGCACTTCGTCCATTTTGTCAAGTTCGTGCACTTCGTCCACTTCGTCAACTTCGTCCACTTTGTCCACTTCGTCCACTTCGTCCAGTTCCTCCACTTCATCCACTTCGTCCACTTCGTCCACTTCGTCCACTTCGTACACTTCGTCCACTTCGTCCACTTCGTCCACTTCGTCCACTTCGTCCACTTCGTCCACTTCGTCCACTTCGTCCACTTCGTCCACTTCGTCAACTTCGTCCACTTCGTCCACTTCGTCTACTGCCTCCACCTCGACCACTTCGTCCACTTCGTCCACTTCCCTAAATTCCTCCACTTCGTCCAGTTAGTCAACTTCGTCATTTTTGTTAACTTCATCCAGTTAGTCCACTTCCTCCACTTCCTCCACTTCCTCCACTTCCTCCACTCCGTCCACTTCGTGCACTTCGTCAACTTCCTCAACTTCGTGAACTTCGTTCACTTCGTCAACTTCATTAAGTTTGTCAACTTCGTCCACTTCCTACACTTCCTCCACTTCCTCCACTTCGTCAACTTCGTCAACTTCGTCCACTTCGTCAACTTCGCAAACTTCGTCCACTTCGTACACTTCGTCAACTTGGTCAACTTCGTCCACTTCGTCCTCTTCGTCAACTTCGTCCACTTCCTCCACTTCCTCTACTCTATCCACTTCCTCCACTTCGTCAACTTCGTCCACTTCGTCAACTTTGTCCACTTCCTCCCACTTCGTCCACTTCCCCCCATTCGTCCACTTCGTCCATTTCGTCAACTTCGTCCACTTCGTCCTCTTCGTCAACTTTGTCCACTTCGTCAACTTCATCAACTTCGTCCACTTCTTCTCACTTCCTCCACTTCGTCCACTTCCTCCACTTCGTCCACTTCGTCCACTTCGTCCACTTCGTCAACTTCGGCCACTTCGTCCACTTCGTCCACTTCATAACCTTCGTCGACTTCCTCCACTTCCTTCACTTCCTCCAATTCGTCAACTTCGTAACTTCGTCCACTTCCTCAACTTCCTCAACTTCGTCCAGTTAGTCAACTTCGTCAACTTTGTTAACTTCATCCACTTAGTCCACTTCCTCCACTTCCTCCACCTCCTCCACTTCGTCCACTCCGTCAACTTCGTCAACTTCGTCCACTTCGTGCACTTCGTCCACTTCGTGCACTTCGTCCACTTCGTCAACGTCCTCAACTTCGTCAACTTCATTCACTTCGTCAACTTCATTAAGTTGGTCAACTTCCTCCACGTCCTCCACTTCCTCCAGTTCGTCAACTTCGTCAACTACGTCCATTTCGCCCACTTCCTCCACTTCCTCCACTTCGTTCACTTCGTCAACTTCTTCAACTTCACCCATTTCGTCCACTTCAACAACTTCGTCAAGTTATTCAACTTCATTCACTTCCTCCACTTCCTCCACTTCCTCCACTTCTTCCTCCACTTCCTCCACTTCGTCAACTTCGTCCACTTAGTTTACTTCCTCCACTTTGACCAGTTCCTCAACTTCGTCCACTTCGCAACTTCGTCAACTTCGACAACTTCGTCATCTTCGTCAACTTCGTCCACTTCCTCCACTTCCTTAACTTCGTCCACTTCCTCCACTTCCCCCACTTCGTCAATTTCGTCCACTTCCTCAACTTGCTCCACTTCCTCCACTTCATTCGTCCACTTCCTCCACTTCCTCCACTTCGTCCACTTCCTCCACTTCCTCCACTTCTTCCACTTCCTCCACTTCGTCAACTTCGTCCACTTAGTCCACATCCTCGACTTCGTCCACTTGGTCAACTTCGTAAACTTCAACAACTTCGTCATCTTCGTCAACTTCGTCAACTTCGCCAACGTCGTTACCTTCGTCCACTTCGTCCAATTTCTCAACTCCTTTCACTTCGTCAACTTCGTCCACTTCGTGCACTTCTTCCACTTCATCAACTTCGTCAACTTTGTCAACCTCGTCAACTTTGTCCACTTCGTCCAATTCGTAAACTTCGTCCACTTCGTAAACTTCTTTGACTTCGTCCACTTCTTCGACTTCGTCCACTTCGTCAAGTTCGTCAACTTTGTTCACTTCATCCACTTCCTCTACTTCGTCCATTTCCTCCACTTCGTCCACTTCGTCCACTTCGTCCACTTAGTCTACTTCATCCACTTTGACCACTTCGTCAACTTCGTCCAATTCGCAACATTGTGAACTTCGTCAACTTTGTCATCTTCGTCCACTTCCTCCACTTCCTTCACTTCCTCCACTTCGTCCACTACCTACACTTCCTCCACTTCGTCAACTTCGTCCACTTCCTCCACTTCCTCTACTTAGTCCACTTCGTCCACTTCGTCCACTTAGTCCCCTTCCTCAACTTCGTCCACTTCCTCCATTTCTTCCACTTCGTCAACTTCCTCCCTCCATTTCGTCAAGTTCGTCCACTTCGTCAATGTCGTCAACTTCCTCCACTTCGTCAACTTCGTCCACTTCCTCCACTTCGTCCACTTCGTCCACTTCGTCCACTTAGTCCAATTCCTCCCCTTCGTTCACTACGTCCACTTCGTCAACTTCGTCTACTTCGTCAACTTCGTCAGCTTCGTCCACTTCGTCTTCTTCGTCCACTTCATCCACTTCGTCCACTTCGTCCACTTCGTGAACAACGTCAACTTCGTTTACTTCGTCCACTTCGTCAACTTCGTCCACTTCGTCCACTTACTCCACTTCGTTAACTATATCAACTTTGTCCACTTCCTCCACTTAATTCACTTCGTCCACTTCGTCAACTTTGTCAACTGCGTCGAGTTTGTCAACTGCGTCGAGTTTGTCAACTGCGTCGACTTTGTCAACTTCGTCAACTTCATCAATTTCGTCAACTTCATCAAATTCGTCAACTTCGTCCACTTCGCTCGTCCACTTCGTCAACTTCGTGAACTCCGTCAACTTCGTCCACTTCGTCAACTTCCTCCACTTCGTCAAGTTCGTCAAGTTCATCCACTTCGTCAATTTCCTCCACTTCCTACACTAAGTCCACTTCGTCCACTTCGGCTACTTCGTCAACTTCTTCAACTTCATCCATTTCGTCCACTTCGTAAACTTCGTCAACTTCGTCAACTTCGTCAACTTCTTCAACTTCGTCCATTTTGTCAAGTTCGTGCACTTCGTCCACTTCGTCAACTTCGTCCACTTTGTCCACTTCGTCCACTTCGTCCAGTTCGTCCACTTCGTCCACTTCGTCAACTTCGTCCACTTCGTCCACTTCGTCTACTGCCTCCACCTGGACCACTTCGTCCACTTCCTCCACTCCCCTAAATTCCTCCACTTCGTCCAGTTAGTCAACTTCGTCATTTTTGTTAACTTCATCCAATTAGTCCACTTCCTCCACTTCCTCCACTTCCTCCACTCCGTCCACTTCGTCCTCTTCGTGCACTTCGTCAACTTCCTCAACTTCGTGAACTTCGTTCACTTCGTCAACTTCATTAAGTTTGTCAACTTCGTCCACTTCCTACACTTCCTCCACTTCCTCCACTTCCTCCACTTCGTCAACTTTGTCAACTTCGTCCACTTCGTCAACTTTGTCAACTTCGTCCACTTCGTCAACTTCGTCAACTTCGCAAACTTCGTCCACTTCGTACACTTCGTCCACTTCGTCAACTTCATCCATTTCGTCCACTTCGACAACTTCGTCCACTTCCTCCACTTCCTCTACTCTATCCACTTCCTCCACTTCGTCAACTTCGTCAACTTTGTCCACTTCCTCCCACTTCGTCCACTTCCCCCCATTCGTCCACTTCGTCCATTTCGTCAACTTCGTCGACTTCGTCCACTTTGTCCTCTTCGTCAACTTTGTCCACTTCGTCAACTTCATCAACTTCGTCCACTTCTTCTCACTTCGTCCACTTCGTCCACTTCCTCCACTTCGTCCACTTCGTCAACTTCGTCAACTTCGGCCACTTCGTCCACTTCGTCCACTTCATAACCTTCGTCCACTTCGTCCACTTCCTTCACTTCCTCCAATTCGTCAACTTCGTAACTTCGTCCACTTCCTCAACTTCCTCCACTTCGTCCAGTTAGTCAACTTCGTCAACTTTGTTAACTTCATCCACTTAGTCCACTTCCTCCACTTCCTCCACCTCCTCCACTTCGTCCACTCCGTCAACTTCGTCCACTTCGTCAACGTCCTCAACTTCGTGAACTTCGACCACTTCGTCAACTTCATTAAGTTGGTCAACTTCCTGCACGTCCTCCACTTCCTCCAGTTCGTCAACTTCGTCAACTACGTCCATTTCGCCCACTTCCTCCACTTCGTCCACTTCGTCCACTTCTTCAACTTCTTCAACTTCACTCATTTCGTCCACTTCAACAACTTCGTCAAGTTATTCAACTTCATTCACTACCTCCACTTCCTCCCCTTCGTCCACTTCCTCCCTTTCGTCTACTTCGTCAACTTCGTCAACTTCGTCAACTTCGTCAACTTCGTCAACTTTGTCCACTTCGTCCACTTCTTCCTACTTCGTCCACTTTGTCCACTTTGTCCACTTCCTCCACTTCGTCCACTTCCTCCACTTCGTCCACTTCCTCCCATTCGTCCACTTCGTCCACTCCGTCAACTTCGTCCACTTCGTCAACTTCCTCCACTTCGGCAAGTTCGTCAAGTTCATCCACTTCGTCAACTTCCTCCACTTCCTCCACTTCCTACACTAAGTCCACTTCGTCCACTTCGGCAACTTCGTCAACTTCTTCAACTTCATCCATTTCGTCCACTTCGTCAACTTCGTCAACTTCGTCAACTTCGTCAACTTCGTCAACTTCTTCAACTTCGTCGACTTCCTCTACTTCGTCCAGTTCGTCAAGTTCATCCATTTCGTCAACTTCCTCCACTTCCTCCACTTCCTACACTAAGTCCACTTCCTCCACTTCGGCTACTTCGTGAACTTCTTCAACTTCATCCATTTCGTCCACTTCGTCCACTTCGTCCACTTCGTCAACTTCGTCAACTTCGTCAACTTCTTCAACTTCGTCGACTTCCTCCACTTAGTCCCCTTTCTGAACTTCGTCGACTTCCTCGATTTCGTCCACTTCCTCAACTTCGTCAACTTCGTCCACTCGTCAACTTCCTTCACTTCGTCCACTTCGTCATGTTCGTCAAGTTCGTCAAGCTCGTCCACTTCGTCAACTTCGTTCACTTTGTCCACTTCGTTCGTCCACTTCACACACTTCGTCAAGTTCGTCCACTTCGTCCTCTTCGTCGACTTCCTCCACTTCCTCCACTTCGTTCACTTCGTCCACTTCGTCAACTCCGTCCACTTCCTCCACTTCGTCCACTTCGTCAAGTTCGTCCACTTCGTCTACTTCCTCCACTTCGTCAACTTCGTCCAGTTAGTCCACTTCCCCCACTTCCTCCACTTCGTCCACTTCATCAACTTCTTCCATTTCTTCCGTCCACTTCGTCAACTTCGTCCACTTCCTCCAGTTCCTCCAGTTCCTCCACTTCTTCCACTTCGTCCACTTCATCCATTTCCTCAACTTCTTCAACTTCGTTAACTTCGTCTTCGTCAATTCGTCCACTTCCTCCACTTGTTCCTCCACTTCCTCCACTTCCTCCACTTCGTCCACTTCCTCCACTTCGTCGACTTCGTCCACTTCGTCCACTTCGTCCTCTTCGTCAACTTCGTCCACTTCCTCCACTTCGTCAACTTCTTCAACTTCATCCATTTCGTCCACTTCGACAACTTCATCCAGTTCCTCCACTTCCTCTACTCCCTCCACTTCGTCCACTTCGTCAACTTTGTTCACTTCCTCCCACTTCGTCCACTTCCTCCACTTCCCCCCATTCGTCCACTTCGTCCATTTCGTCAACTTCGTCCACTTCGTCTACTTCGTCAACTTCGTCCACTTCGTCCTCTTCGTCAACTTTGTCCACTTCGTCAACTTCATCAACTTCGTCCACTTCTTCTCACTTCCTCCACTTCCTCCACTTCGTCCACTTCCTCCACTTCCTCCACATCGTGTAGTTCCTCCACTTCCTATACATCCTCCAATTCGTTCACTTCGTCAACTTATTCAACTTCATCCACTTAGTCCACTTGCTCTACTTCCTCACTTCTTCCACTTCGTCCACTTCGTCAACTTCGTGCACTTCGTCAACTTCGTGCACTTCGTCCACTTCGTGCACTTCCTCACTTCGTCAACTTTGTCAACTTCGTCAAGTTCGTGCACTTCGTCCATTTTGTCAAGTTCGTGCACTTCGTCCACTTCGTCAACTTCGTCCACTTTGTCCACTTCGTCCACTTCGTCCAGTTCCTCCACTTCATCCACTTCGTCCACTTCGTCCACTTCGTCCACTTCGTCCACTTCGTCCACTTCGTCCACTTCGTCCACTTCGTCCACTTCGTCCACTTCGTCCACTTCGTCAACTTCGTCAACTTCGTCCACTTCGTCCACTTCGTCTACTGCCTCCACCTCGACCACTTCGTCCACTTCCCTAAATTCCTCCACTTCGTCCAGTTAGTCAACTTCGTCATTTTTGTTAACTTCATCCAGTTAGTCCACTTCCTCCACTTCCTCCACTTCCTCCACTTCCTCCACTCCATCCACTTCGTGCACTTCGTCAACTTCCTCAACTTCGTGAACTTCGTTCACCTCGTCAACTTCATTAAGTTTGTCAACTTCGTCCACTTCCTACACTTCCTCCACTTCCTCCACTTCGTCAACTTCGTCAACTTCGTCCACTTCGTCAACTTCGCAAACTTCGTCCACTTCGTACACTTCGTCAACTTGGTCAACTTCGTCCACTTCGTCCTCTTCGTCAACTTCGTCCACTTCCTCCACTTCGTCAACTTCTTCAACTTCATCCATTTCGTCCACTTCGACAACTTCGTCCACTTCCTCCACTTCCTCTACTCTATCCACTTCCTCCACTTCGTCAACTTCGTCCACTTCGTCAACTTTGTCCACTTCCTCCCACTTCGTCCACTTCCCCCCATTCGTCCACTTCCCCCCATTCGTCCTCTTCGTCAACTTTGTCCACTTCGTCAACTTCATCCACTTCGTCCACTTCTTCTCACTTCCTCCACTTCGTCCACTTCCTCCACTTCGTCCACTTCGTCCACTTCGTCAACTTCGGCCACTTCGTCCACTTCGTCCACTTCATAACCTTCGTCGACTTCCTCCACTTCCTTCAGTTCCTCCAATTCGTCAACTTCGTAACTTCGTCCACTTCCTCAACTTCCTCAACTTCGTCCAGTTAGTCAACTTCGTCAACTTTGTTAACTTCATCCACTTAGTCCACTTCCTCCACTTCCTCCACCTCCTCCACTTCGTCCACTCTGTCAACTTCGTCCACTTCGTGCACTTCGTCCACTTCGTCAACGTCCTCAACTTCGTCAACTTCATTCACTTCGTCAACTTCATTAAGTTGGTCAACTTCCTCCACGTCCTCCACTTCCTCCAGTTCGTCAACTTCGTCAACTACGTCCATTTCGCCCACTTCCTCCACTTCCTCCACTTCGTTCACTTCGTCAACTTCTTCAACTTCACCCATTTCGTCCACTTCAACAACTTCGTCAAGTTATTCAACTTCATTCACTTCCTCCACTTCCTGCACTTCCTCCCCTTCGTCCACTTCCTCCCTTTCGTCAACTTCGTCAACTTTGTCCACTTCGTCCATTTCGTCAACTTCGTCCACTTCGTCCACTTCTTCCTACTTCTTCCACTTCGTCCACTTTGTCCACTTCATCCACTTCGTCCACTTCCTCCACTTCGTCCACTTCCTCCCATTCGTCCACTTCGTCCACTTCGTCCACTCCGTCAACTTCGTCCACTTCGTCAACTTCCTCCACTTCGTCAAGTTCGTCAAGTTCATCCACTTCGTCAACTTCCTCCACTTCCTCCACTTCCTACACTAAGTCCACTTCGTCCACTTCGGCTACTTCGTCAACTTCTTCAACTTCATCCATTTCGTCCACTTCGTCAACTTCGTCAACTTCGTCAACTTCTTCAACTTCGTCGACTTCCTCCACTTCGTCCAGTTCGTCAAGTTCATCCACTTCGTCAACTTCCTCCACTTCCTCCACTTCCTACACTAAGTCTACTTCGTCCACTTCGGCTACTTCGTGAACTTCTTCAACTTCATCCATTTCGTCCACTTTGTCCACTTCTTCAACTTCGTCAACTTCGTCAACTTCGTCAACTTCGTCAACTTCGTCAACTTCTTCAACTTCGTCGACTTCCTCCACTTAGTCCCCTTTCTGAACTTCGTCGACTTCCTCCATTTTGTCCACTTTCTCAACTTCGTCAACTTCGTCCACTCGTCAACTTCCTTCACTTCGTCCACTTCGTCAAGTTCGTCAAGTTCGTCCACTTCGTCAACTTCGTTCACTTTGTCCACTTCGTTCGTCCACTTCACACACTTCGTCAAGTTCGTCCACTTCGTCCTCTTCGTCGACTTCCTCCACTTCCTCCACTTCGTTCACTTCGTCCACTTCGTCAACTCCGTCCACTTCGTCCACCTCGTCCACTTCGTCCACTTCGTCAACTTCGTCCACTTCGTCCACTTCCTCCACTTCGTCAACTTCGTCCAGTTAGTCCACTTCCCCCACTTCCTCCACTTCGTCCACTTCATCAACTTCTTCCAATTCTTCCGTCCACTTCGTCAACTTCGTCCACTTCCTCCAGTTCCTCCACTTCCTCCACTTCTTCCACTTCGTCCACTTCATCCATTTCGTCAACTTCTTCAACTTCGTTAACTTCGTCTTCGTCAATTCGTCCACTTCCTCCACTTGTTCCTCCACTTCCTCCACTTGTTCCTCCACTTCCTCCACTTCGTCCACTTCCTCCACTTCGTCGACTTCGTCAACTTCGTCCACTTCGTCCTCTTCGTCAACTTCCTCCACTTCCTCCACTTCGTCAACTTCTTCAACTTCATCCATTTCGTCCACTTCGGCTACTTCGTGCACTTCTTCAACTTCATGCATTTCGTCCACTTTGTCCACTTCGTCAACTTCTTCAACTTCGTCGACTTCCTCCACTTCGTCCAGTTCATCAAGTTCATCCACTTCGTCAACTTCCTCCACTTCCTCCACTTCCTACACTAAGTCTACTTCGTCCACTTCGGCTACTTCGTGCACTTCTTCAACTTCATCCATTTCGTCCACTTTGTCCACTTCGTCAACTTCTTCAACTTCGTCGACTTCCTCCACTTAGTCCCCTTTCTGAACTTTGTCGACTTCCTCCATTTCGTCCACTTCCTCAACTTCGTCAACTTCGTCCACTCGTCAACTTCCTTCACTTCGTCCACTTCGTCAAGTTCGTCAAGTTCGTCCACTTCGTCAACTTCGTTCACTTTGTCCACTTCGTTCGTCCACTTCACACACTTCGTCAAGTTCGTCCACTTCGTCCTCTTCGTCGACTTCCTCCACTTCCTCCACTTCGTTCACTTCGTCCACTTCGTCAACTCCGTCCACTTCGTCCACTTCGTCAACTTCGTCCACTTCGTCCACTTCCTCCACTTCGTCGACTTCGTCCAGTTAGTCCACTTCCCCCACTTCCTCCACTTCGTCCACTTCATCAACTTCTTCCAATTCTTCCGTCCACTTCGTCCACTTCGTCAACTTCGTCCACTTCCTCCAGTTCCTCCACTTCCTCCACTTCTTCCACTTCGTCCACTTCATCCATTTCGTCAACTTCTTCAACTTCGTTAACTTCGTCTTCGTCAATTCGTCCACTTCCTCCACTTGTTCCTCCACTTCCTCCACTTCCTCCACTTCGTCGACTTCGTCAACTTCGTCCACTTCGTCCTCTTCGTCAACTTCCTCCACTTCCTCCACTTCGTCAACTTCTTCAACTTCATCCATTTCGTCCACTTCGACAACTTCGTCCACTTCCTCCACTTCCTCTACTCCGTCCACTTCGTCCACTTGGTCAACATTGTCCACTTCGTCCACTTCCTCCACTTCCCCCCATTCCTCCACTTCCTCCACTTCTTCCACTTCGTCCATTTCGTCAACTTCTTCAACTTCGTTAACTTCGTCTTCGTCAATTCGTCCACTTCCTCCACTTGTTCCTCCACTTCCTCCACTTCCTCCACTTCCTCCACTTCCTCCACTTCGTCAACTTCGTCAACTTTGTCCACTTCCTCCCACTTCGTCCACTTCCTCCACTTCCCCCCATTCGTCCACTTCGTCCATTTCGTCAACTTCGTCCACTTCGCCTACTTCGTCAACTTCGTCCACTTTGTCCTCTTCGTCAACTTTGTCCACTTCGTCAACTTCATCAACTTCGTCCACTTCTTCTCACTTCCTCCACTTCGTCCACTTCCTCCACTTCGTCCACTTCCTCCACTTCCTCCACATCGTGTAGTTCCTCCATTTCCTATACATCCTCCAATTCGTTCACTTCGTCAACTTATTCAACTTCATCCACTTAGTCCACTTGCTCTACTTCCTCACTTCGTCCACTTCGTCCACTTCGTCCACTTCGTCAACTTCGTGCACTTCGTCAACTTCGTGCACTTCGTCAACTTCGTGCACTTCGTCCACTTCGTGCACTTCCTCACTTCGTCAACTTTGTCAACATCGTCAACTTCGTGCACTTCGTCCATTTTGTCAAGTTCGTGCACTTCGTCCACTTCGTCAACTTCGTCCACTATGTCCACTTCGTCCACTTCGTCCACTTCGTCCACTTCGTCCACTTCGTCCACTTCGTCCACTTCGTCCACTTCGTCCACTTCGTCCACTTCGTCCACTTCGTCAACTTCGTCCACTTCGTCCACTTCGTCTACTGCCTCCACCTCGACCACTTCGTCCACTTCCTCCACTTCCCTAAATTCCTCCACTTCGTCCAGTTAGTCAACTTCGTCATTTTTGTTAACTTCATCCAATTAGTCCACTTCCTCCACTTCCTCCACTTCCTCCACTTCCTCCACTCCGTCCACTTCGTCCTCTTCGTGCACTTCGTCAACTTCCTCAACTTCGTGAACTTCGTTCACTTCGTCAACTTCATTAAGTTTGTCAACTTCGTCCACTTCCTACACTTCCTCCACTTCCTCCACTTCCTCCACTTCGTCCACTTCGTCAACTTCGTCAACTTCGCAAACTTCGTCCACTTCATCAACTTCGTCAACTTCGTCCACTTCGTCCTCTTCGTCAACTTCGTCCACTTCCTCCACTTCGTCAACTTCTTCAACTTCATCCATTCGTCCACTTCGACAACTTCGTCCACTTCCTCCACTTCCTCTACTCTATCCACTTCCTCCACTTCGTCAACTTCGTCCACTTCGTCAACCTTGTCCACTTCCTCCCACTGCGTCCACTTCCCCCCATTCGTCCACTTCGTCCATTTCGTCAACTTCGTCGACTTCGTCCACTTCGTCCTCTTCGTCAACTTTGTCCACTTCGTCAACTTCATCAACTTCGTCCACTTCTTCTCACTTCCTCCACTTCGTCCACTTCCTCCACTTCGTCCACTTCGTCCACTTCGTCAACTTCGTCAACTTCGGCCACTTCGTCCACTTCGTCCACTTCATAACCTTCGTCCACTTCCTCCACTTCCTTCACTTCCTCCAATTCGTCAACTTCGTAACTTCCTCCACTTCCTCAACTTCCTCCACTTCGTCCAGTTAGTCAACTTCATCAACTCTGTTAACTTCATCCACTTAGTCCACTTCCTCCACTTCCTCCACCTCCTCCACTTCGTCCACTCCGTCAACTTCGTCCACTTCGTGCACTTCGTCCACTTCGTCAACGTCCTCAACTTCGTCAACTTCGTTCACTTCGTCAACTTCGTTCACTTCGTCAACTTCATTAAGTTGGTCAACTTCCTCCACGTCCTCCACTTCCTCCAGTTCGTCAACTTCCTCAACTACGTCCATTTCGCTCACTTCCTCGACTTCCTCGACTTCGTCCACTTCGTCAACTTCTTCAACTTCACCCATTTCGTCCACTTCAACAACTTCGTCAAGTTATTCAACTTCATTCACTTCCTCCACTTCCTCCCCTTCGTCCACTTCCTCCCTTTCGTCAACTTCGTCAACTTTGTCCACTTCGTCCATTTCGTCAACTTCGTCCACTTCGTCCACTTCTTCCTACTTCGTCCACTTCGTCCACTTTGTCCACTTCATCCACTTCGTCCACTTCCTCCACTTCGTCCACTTCCTCCCATTCGTCCACTTCGTCCACTTCGTCCACTCCGTCAACTTCGTCCACTTCGTCAACTTCCTCCACTTCGTCAAGTTCGTCAAGTTCATCCACTTCGTCAACTTCCTCCACTTCCTCCACTTCCTACACTAAGTCCACTTCGTCCACTTCGTCAACTTCGTCAACTTCTTCAACTTCGTCGACTTCCTCCACTTCGTCCAGTTCGTCAAGTTCATCCACTTCGTCAACTTCCTCCACTTCCTCCACTTCCTACACTAAGTCTACTTCGTCCACTTCGGCTACTTCGTGCACTTCTTCAACTTCATCCATTTCGTCCACTTTGTCCACTTCGTCAACTTCGTCAACTTCGTCAACTTCTTCAACTTCGTCGACTTCCTCCACTTAGTCCCCTTTCTGAACTTCGTCGACTTCCTCCATTTCGTCCACTTCCTCAACTTCGTCAACTTCGTCCACTCGTCAACTTCCTTCACTTCGTCCACTTCGTCAAGTTCGTCAAGTTCGTCCACTTCGTCAACTTCGTTCACTTTGTCCACTTCGTTCGTCCACTTCACACACTTCGTCAAGTTCGTCCACTTCGTCCTCTTCGTCGACTTCCTCCACTTCCTCCACTTCGTTCACTTCGTCCACTTCCTCAACTCCGTCCACTTCGTCCACTTCGTCAACTTCGTCCACTTCCTCCACTTCGTCCACTTCATCAACTTCTTCCATTTCTTCCGTCCACTTCGTCCACTTCGTCAACTTCGTCCACTTCCTCCAGTTCCTCCACTTCCTCCACTTCTTCCACTTCGTCCACTTCATCCATTTCGTCAACTTCTTCAACTTCGTTAACTTCGTCTTCGTCAATTCGTCCACTTCCTCCACTTGTTCCTCCACTTCCTCCACTTCCTCCACTTCGTCCACTTCCTCCACTTCGTCGACTTCGTCAACTTCGTCCACTTCGTCCTCTTCGTCAACTTCCTCCACTTCCTCCACTTCGTCAACTTCTTCAACTTCATCCATTTCGTCCACTTCGACAACTTCGTCCACTTCCTCCACTTCCTCTACTCCCTCCACTTCGTCCACTTCGTCAACTTTGTCCACTTCCTCCCACTTCGTCCACTTCCTCCACTTCCCCCCATTCGTCCACTTCGTCCATTTCGTCAACTTCGTCCACTTCGTCTACTTCGTCAACTTCGTCCACTTCGTCCTCTTCGTCAACTTTGTCCACTTCGTCAACTTCATCAACTTCGTCCACTTCTTCTCACTTCCTCCAATTCGTCCACTTCCTCCACTTCGTCCACTTCCTCCACTTCCTCCACATCGTGTAGTTCCTCCACTTCCTATACATCCTCCAATTCGTTCACTTCGTCAACTTATTCAACTTCATGCACTTAGTCCACTTGCTCTACTTCCTCACTTCGTCCACTTCGTCAACTTCGTGCACTTCGTCAACTTCGTGCACTTCGTCAACTTCGTGCACTTCGTCAACTTCGTGCACTTCGTCAACTTCGTGCACTTCGTCCACTTCGTCCACTTCGTGCACTTCCTCACTTCGTCAACTTTGTCAACTTCGTCAACTTCGTGCACTTCGTCCATTTTGTCAAGTTCGTGCACTTCGTCCACTTCGTCAACTTCGTCCACTATGTCCACTTCGTCCACTTCCTCCACTTCCTCCACTTCGTCCACTTCGTCCACTTCGTCCACTTCGTCCACTTCGTCCACTTCGTCCACTTCGTCCACTTCGTCCACTTCGTCAACTTCGTCCACTTCGTCCACTTCGTCTACTGCCTCCACCTCGACCACTTCGTCCACTTCCTCCACTTCCCTAAATTCCTCCACTTCGTCCAGTTAGTCAACTTCGTCATTTTTGTTAACTTCATCCAATTAGTCCACTTCCTCCACTTCCTCCACTTCCTCCACTTCCTCCACTCCGTCCACTTCGTCCTCTTCGTGCACTTCGTCAACTTCCTCAACTTCGTGAACTTCGTTCACTTCGTCAACTTCATTAAGTTTGTCAACTTCGTCCACTTCCTACACTTCCTCCACTTCCTCCACTTCCTCCACTTCGTCAACTTCGTCAAGTTCGTCCACTTCGTCAACTTCGTCAACTTCGCAAACTTCGTCCACTTCGTACACTTCGTCAACTTCGTCAACTTCGTCCACTTCGTCCTCTTCGTCAACTTCGTCCACTTCCTCCACTTCGTCAACTTCTTCAACTTCATCCATTTCGTCCACTTCGACAACTTCGTCCGCTTCCTCCACTTCCTCCACTCTATCCACTTCCTCCACTTCGTCAACTTCGTCCACTTCGACAACTTTGTCCACTTCCTCCCACTTCGTCCACTTCCCCCCATTCGTCCACTTCGTCCATTTCGTCAACTTCGTCGACTTCGTCCTCTTTGTCAACTTTGTCCACTTCGTCAACTTCATCAACTTCGTCCACTTCTTCTCACTTCCTCCACTTCGTCCACTTCCTCCACTTCGTCCACTTCGTCCACTTCGTCAACTTCGTCCACTTCTTCCACTTCGTCCACTTCATAACCTTCGTCCACTTCCTCCACTTCCTTCACTTCCTCCAATTCGTCAACTTCGTAACTTCGTCCACTTCCTCAACTTCCTCCACTTCGTCCAGTTAGTCAACTTCGTCAACTCTGTTAACTTCATCCACTTAGTCCACTTCCTCCACTTCCTCCACTTCCTCCACCTCCTCCACTTCGTCCACTCCGTCAACTTCGTCCACTTCGTGCACTTCGTCCACTTCGTCAACGTCCTCAACTTCGTCAACTTCGTTCACTTCGTCAATTTCATTAAGTTGGTCAACTTCCTCCACGTCCTCCACTTCCTCCAGTTCGTCAACTTCGTCAACTACGTCCATTTCGCTCACTTCGTCCACTTCGTCCACTTCGTCCACTTCGTCCACTTCGTCAACTTCTTCAACTTCACCCATTTCGTCCACTTCAACAACTTCGTCAAGTTATTCAACATCATTCACTTCCTCCACTTCCTCCACTTCCTCCCCTTCGTCCACTTCCTCCCTTTCGTCTACTTCGTCAACTTTGTCCACTTCGTCCATTTCGTCAACTTCGTCCACTTCGTCCACTTCTTCCTACTTCGTCCACTTTGTCCACTTCATCCACTTCGTCCACTTCCTCCACTTCGTCCACTTCATCCCATTCGTCCACTTCGTCCACTCCGTCAACTTCGTCCACTTCGTCAACTTCCTCCACTTCGTCAAGTTCGTCAAGTTCATCCACTTCGTCAACTTCCTCCACTTCCTACACTAAGTCCACTTCGTCCATTTCGTCAACTTCGTCCACTTCGTCTACTTCGTCAACTTCGTCCTCTTCGTCAACTTTGTCCACTTCGTCAACTTCATCAACTTCGTCCACTTCTTCTCACTTCCTCCAATTCGTCCACTTCCTCCACTTCGTCCACTTCCTCCACTTCCTCCACATCGTGTAGTTCCTCCACTTCCTATACATCCTCCAATTCGTTCACTTCGTCAACTTATTCAACTTCATGCACTTAGTCCACTTGCTCTACTTCCTCTCTTCGTCCACTTCGTCAACTTCGTGCACTTCGTCAACTTCGTGCACTTCGTCAACTTCGTGCACTTCGTCCACTTCGTGCACTTCCTCACTTCGTCAACTTTGTCAACTTCGTCAAGTTCGTGCACTTCGTCCATTTTGTCAAGTTCGTGCACTTCGTCCACTTCGTCAACTTCGTCCACTATGTCCACTTCGTCCACTTCCTCCACTTCCTCCACTTCCTCCACTTCCTCCACTTCGTCCACTTCGTCCACTTCGTCCACTTCGTCCACTTCGTCCACTTCCTCCACTTCGTCAACTTCGTCCACTTCGTCCACTTCGTCCACTTCGTCTACTGCCTCCACCTCGACCACTTCGTCCACTTCCCAAAATTCCTCCACTTCGTCCAGTTAGTCAACTTCGTCATTTTTGTTAACTTCATCCAATTAGTCCACTTCCTCCACTTCCTCCACTTCCTCCACTCCGTCCACTTCGTCCTCTTCGTGCACTTCGTCAACTTCCTCAACTTCGTGAACTTCGTTCACTTCGTCAACTTCATTAAGTTTGTCAACTTCGTCCACTTCCTACACTTCCTCCACTTCCTCCACTTCCTCCACTTCGTCAACTTCGTCAACTTCGTCCACTTCGTCAACTTCGTCAACTTCGCAAACTTCGTCCACTTCGTACACTTCGTCAACTTCGTCAACTTCGTCCACTTCGTCCTCTTCGTCAACTTCGTCCACTTCCTCCACTTCGTCAACTTCTTCAACTTCATCCATTTCGTCCACTTCGACAACTTCGTCCACTTCCTCCACTTCCTCTACTCTATCCACTTCCTCCACTTCGTCAACTTCGTCCACTTCGACAACTTTGTCCACTTCCTCCCACTTCGTCCACTTCCCCCCATTCGTCCACTTCGTCCATTTCGTCAACTTCGTCGACTTCGTCCACTTCGTCCTCTTTGTCAACTTTGTCCACTTCGTCAACTTCATCAACTTCGTCCACTTCTTCTCACTTCCTCCACTTCGTCCACTTCCTCCACTTCGTCCACTTCGTCAACTTCGTCCACTTCGTCCACTTCATAACCTTCGTCCACTTCCTCCACTTCCTTCACTTCCTCCAATTCGTCAACTTCGTAACTTCGTCCACTTCCTCAACTTCCTCCACTTCGTCCAGTTAGTCAACTTCGTCAACTCTGTTAACTTCATCCACTTAGTCCACTTCCTCCACTTCCTCCACCTCCTCCACTTTGTCCACTCCGTCAACTTCGTCCACTCCGTCAACTTCGTCCACTTCGTGCACTTCGTCCACTTCGTCAACGTCCTCAACTTCGTCAACTTCGTTCACTTCGTCAATTTCATTAAGTTGGTCAACTTCCTCCACGTCCTCCACTTCCTCCAGTTCGTCAACTTCGTCAACTACGTCCATTTCGCTCACTTCCTCCACTTCGTCCACTTCGTCAACTTCTTCAACTTCACCCATTTCGTCCACTTCAACAACTTCGTCAAGTTATTCAACTTCATTCACTTCCTCCACTTCCTCCACTTCCTCCACTTCCTCCCCTTCGTCCACTTCCTCCGTTTCGTCTACTTCGTCAACTTCGTCAACTTTGTCCACTTCGTCCATTTCGTCAACTTCGTCCACTTCGTCCACTTCTTCCTACTTCGTCCACTTTGTCCACTTCATCCACTTCGTCCACTTCCTCCACTTCGTCCACTTCATCCCATTCGTCCACTTCGTCCACTCCGTCAACTTCGTCCACTTCGTCAACTTCCTCCACTTCGTCAAGTTTGTCAAGTTCATCCACTTCGTCAACTTGCTCCACTTGCTCCACTTCCTACACTAAGTCCACTTCGTCCATTTCGTCAACTTCGTCCACTTCGTCTACTTCTTCAACTTCGTCCACTTCGTCCTCTTCGTCAACTTTGTCCACTTCGTCAACTTCATCAACTTCGTCCACTTCTTCTCACTTCCTCCAATTCGTCCACTTCCTCCACTTCGTCCACTGCCTCCACTTCCTCCACATCGTGTAGTTCCTCCACCTCCTATACATCCTCCAATTCGTTCACTTCGTCAACTTATTCAACTTCATGCACTTAGTCCACTTGCTCTACTTCCTCACTTCGTCCACTTCGTCAACTTCGTGCACTTCGTCAACTTCGTGCACTTCGTCCACTTCGTCCACTTCGTGCACTTCCTCACTTCGTCAACTTTGTCAACTTCGTCAAGTTCGTGCACTTCGTCCATTTTGTCAAGTTCGTGCACTTCGTCCACTTCGTCAACTTCGTCCACTATGTCCACTTCGTCCACTTCCTCCACTTCCTCCACTTCGTCCACTTCGTCCACTTCGTCCACTTCGTCCACTTCGTCCACTTCGTCCACTTCGTCCAGTTCGTCCACTTCGTCAACTTCGTCCACTTCGTCCACTTCGTCTACTGCCTCCACCTCGACCACTTCGTCCACTTCCTCCACTTCCCTAAATTCCTCCACGTCGTCCAGTTAGTCAACTTCGTCATTTTTGTTAACTTCATCCAATTAGTCCACTTCCTCCACTTCCTCCACTTCCTCCACTTCCTCCACTCCGTCCACTTCGTCCTCTTCGTGCACTTCGTCAACTTCCTCAACTTCGTGAACTTCGTTCACTTCGTCAACTTCATTAAGTTTGTCAACTTCGTCCACTTCCTACACTTCCTCCACTTCCTCCACTTCCTCCACTTCGTCAACTTCGTCAACTTCGTCCACTTCGTCAACTTCGTCAACTTCGCAAACTTCGTCCACTTCGTACACTTCGTCAACTTCGTCAACTTCGTCCACTTCGTCCTCTTCGTCAACTTCGTCAACTTCGCAAACTTCGTCCACTTCGTACACTTCGTCAACTTCGTCAACTTCGTCCACTTCGTCCTCTTCGTCAACTTCGTCCACTTCCTCCACTTCGTCAACTTCTTCAACTTCATCCATTCGTCCACTTCGACAACTTCGTCCACTTCCTCCACTTCCTCTACTCTCTATCCACTTCCTCCACTTCGTCAACTTCGTCCACTTCGTCAACTTTGTCCACTTCCTCCCACTGCGTCCACTTCCCCCCATTCGTCCACTTCGTCCATTTCGTCAACTTCGTCGACTTCGTCCACTTCGTCCTCTTCGTCAACTTTGTCCACTTCGTCAACTTCATCAACTTCGTCCACTTCTTCTCACTTCCTCCACTTCGTCCACTTCCTCCACTTCGTCCACTTCCTCCACTTCGTCAACTTCGTCAACTTCGGCCACTTCGTCCACTTCGTCCACTTCATAACCTTCGTCTACTTCCTCCACTTCCTTCACTTCCTCCAATTCGTCAACTTCGTAACTTCGTCCACTTCCTCAACTTCCTCCACTTCGTCCAGTTAGTCAACTTCATCAACTCTGTTAACTTCATCCACTTAGTCCACTTCCTCCACTTCCTCCACCTCCTCCACTTCGTCCACTCCGTCAACTTCGTCCACTTCGTGCACTTCGTCCACTTCGTCAACGTCCTCAACTTCGTCAACTTCGTTCACTTCGTTCACTTCGTCAACTTCATTACGTTGGTCAACTTCCTCCACGTCCTCCACTTCCTCCAGTTCGTCAACTTCGTCAACTACGTCCATTTCGCTCACTTCCTCCACTTCCTCCACTTCGTCCACTTCGTCAACTTCTTCAACTTCACCCATTTCGTCCACTTCAACAACTTCGTCAAGTTATTCAACTTCATTCACTTCGTCCACTTCCTCCCCTTCGTCCACTTCCTCCCTTTCGTCTACTTCGTCAACTTCGTCAACTTTGTCCACTTCGTCCATGTCGTCAACTTCGTCCACTTCTTCCTACTTCGTCCACTTCGTCCACTTCATCCACTTCCTCCACTTCGTCCACTTCCTCCCATTCGTCCACTTCGTCCACTTCGTCCACTCCGTCAACTTCGTCCACTTCGTCAACTTCCTCCACTTCGTCAAGTTCGTCAAGTTCATCCACTTCGTCAACTTCCTCCACTTCCTCCACTTCCTACACTAAGTCCACTTCGTCCACTTCGTCAACTTCGTCAACTTCGTCAACTTCGTCAACTTCGTCAACTTCTTCAACTTCGTCGACTTCCTCCACTTCGTCCAGTTCGTCAAGTTCATCCACTTCGTTAACTTCCTCCACTTCCTCCACTTCCTACACAAAGTCTACTTCGTCCACTTCGGCTACTTCGTGCACTTCTTCAACTTCATCCATTTCGTCCACTTTGTCCACTTCGTCAACTTCGTCAACTTCTTCAACTTCGTCGACTTCCTCCACTTAGTCCCCTTTCTGAACTTCGTCGACTTCCTCCATTTCGTCCACTTCCTCAACTTCGTTAACTTCGTCCACTCGTCAACTTCCTTCACTTCGTCCACTTCGTCAAGTTCGTCAAGTTCGTCCACTTCGTCAACTTCGTTCACTTTGTCCACTTCGTTCGTCCACTTCACACACTTCGTCAAGTTCGTCCACTTCGTCCTCTTCGTCGACTTCCTCCACTTCCTCCACTTCGTTCACTTCGTCAACTCCGTCCACTTCGTCCACTTCGTCAACTTCGTCCACTTCGTCCACTTCCTCCACTTCGTCAACTTCGTCCAGTTAGTCCACTTCCCCCACTTCCTCCACTTCGTCCACTTCATCAACTTCTTCCATTTCTTCCGTCCACTTCGTCCACTTCGTCAACTTCGTCCACTTCCTCCAGTTCCTCCACTTCCTCCACTTCTTCCACTTCGTCCACTTCATCCATTTCGTCAACTTCTTCAACTTCGTTAACTTCGTCTTCGTCAATTCGTCCACTTCCTCCACTTGTTCCTCCACTTCCTCCACTTCCTCCATTTCGTCCACTTCCTCCACTTCGTCGACTTCGTCAACTTCGTCCACTTCGTCCTCTTCGTCAACTTCCTCCACTTCCTCCACTTCGTCAACTTCTTCAACTTCATCCATTTCGTCCACTTCGACAACTTCGTCCACTTCCTCCACTTCCTCTACTCCCTCCACTTCGTCCACTTCGTCAACTTTGTCCACTTCCTCCCACTTCGTCCACTTCCTCCACTTCCTCCACTTCCCCCCATTCGTCCACTTCGTCCATTTCGTCAACTTCGTCCACTTCGTCTACTTCTTCAACTTCGTTCACTTCGTCCTCTTCGTCAACTTTGTCCACTTCGTCAACTTCATCAACTTCGTCCACTTCTTCTCACTTCCTCCAATTCGTCCACTTCCTCCACTTCGTCCACTTCCTCCACTTCCTCCACATCGTGTAGTTCCTCCACTTCCTATACATCCTCCAATTCGTTCACTTCGTCAACTTATTCAACTTCATGCACTTAGTCCACTTGCTCTACTTCCTCACTTCGTCCACTTCGTCAACTTCGTGCACTTCGTCAACTTCGTGCACTTCGTCAACTTCGTGCACTTCGTCCACTTCGTCCACTTCGTGCACTTCCTCACTTCGTCAACTTTGTCAACTTCGTCAAGTTCGTGCACTTCGTCCATTTTGTCAAGTTCGTGCACTTCGTCCACTTCGTCAACTTCGTCCACTGTGTCCACTTGGTCCACTTCCTCCACTTCCTCCACTTCGTCCACTTCGTCCACTTCGTCCACTTCGTCCACTTCGTCCACTTCGTCCACTTCGTCCACTTCGTCAACTTCGTCCACTTCGTCCACTTCGTCTACTGCCTCCACCTCGACCACTTCGTCCACTTCCTCCACTTCCCTAAATTCCTCCACTTCGTCCAGTTAGTCAACTTCGTCATTTTTGTTAACTTCATCCAATTAGTCCACTTCCTCCACTTCCTCCACTTCCTCCACTTCCTCCACTCCGTCCACTTCGTCCTCTTCGTGCACTTCGTCAACTTCCTCAACTTCGTGAACTTCGTTCACTTCGTCAACTTCATTAAGTTTGTCAACTTCGTCCACTTCCTACACTTCCTCCACTTCCTCCACTTCCTCCACTTCGTCAACTTCGTCAACTTCGTCCACTTCGTCAACTTCGTCAACTTCGCAAACTTCGTCCACTTCGTACACTTCGTCAACTTCGTCAACTTCGTCCACTTCGTCCTCTTCGTCAACTTCGTCCACTTCCTCCACTTCGTCAACTTCTTCAACTTCATCCATTTCGTCCACTTCGACAACTTCGTCCACTTCCTCCACTTCCTCTACTCTATCCACTTCCTCCACTTCGTCAACTTCGTCCACTTCGACAACTTTGTCCACTTCCTCCCACTTCGTCCACTTCCCCCCATTCGTCCACTTCGTCCATTTCGTCAACTTCGTCGACTTCGTCCACTTCGTCCTCTTTGTCAACTTTGTCCACTTCGTCAACTTCATCAACTTCGTCCACTTCTTCTCACTTCGTCCACTTCGTCCACTTCGTCCACTTCGTCCACTTCGTCCACTTCGTCAACTTCGTCCACTTCGTCCACTTCGTCCACTTCGTCCACTTCATAACCTTCGTCCACTTCCTCCACTTCCTTCACTTCCTCCAATTCGTCAACTTCGTAACTTCGTCCACTTCCTCAACTTCCTCCACTTCGTCCAGTTAGTCAACTTCGTCAACTCTGTTAACTTCATCCACTTAGTCCACTTCCTCCACTTCCTCCAGCTCCTCCACTTCGTCCACTCCGTCAACTTCGTCCACTTCGTGCACTTCGTCCACTTCGTCAACGTCCTCAACTTCGTCAACTTCGTTCACTTCGTCAATTTCATTAAGTTGGTCAACTTCCTCCACGTCCTCCACTTCCTCCAGTTCGTCAACTTCGTCAACTACGTCCATTTCGCTCACTTCCTCCACTTCCTCCACTTCGTCCACTTCGTCAACTTCTTCAACTTCACCCATTTCGTCCACTTCAACAACTTCGTCAAGTTATTCAACTTCATTCACTTCCTCCACTTCCTCCCCTTCGTCCACTTCCTCCCTTTCGTCTACTTCGTCAACTTCGTCAACTTTGTCCACTTCGTCCATTTCGTCAACTTCGTCCACTTCGTCCACTTCTTCCTACTTCGTCCACTTTGTCCACTTCATCCACTTCGTCCACTTCCTCCACTTCGTCCACTTCATCCCATTCGTCCACTTCGTCCACTCCGTCAACTTCGTCCACTTCGTCAACTTCCTCCACTTCGTCAAGTTGGTCAAGTTCATCCACTTCGTCAACTTCCTCCACTTCCTCCACTTCCTACACTAAGTCCACTTCGGCTACTTCGTCAACTTCTTCAACTTCATCCATTTCGTCCACTTCGTCAACTTCGTCAACTTCGTCAACTTCTTCAACTTCGTCGACTTCCTCCACTTCGTCCAGTTCGTCAAGTTCATCCACTTCGTCAACTTCCTCCACTTCCTCCACTTCCTACACTAAGTCTACTTCGTCCACTTCGGCTACTTCGTGAACTTCTTCAACTTCATCCATTTCGTCCACTTTGTCCACTTTGTCAACTTCGTCAGCTTCGTCAACTTCATCAACTTCTTCAACTTCGTCGACTTCCTCCACTTAGTCCCCTTTCTGAACTTCGTCGACTTCCTCCATTTCGTCCACTTCGTCCACTTCCTCAACTTCGTCAACTTCGTCCACTCGTCAACTTCCTTCACTTCGTCCACTTCGTCAAGTTCGTCAAGTTCGTCCACTTCGTCAACTTCGTTCACTTTGTCCACTTCGTTCGTCCACTTCACACACTTCGTCAAGTTCGTCCACTTCGTCCTCTTCGTCGACTTCCTCCACTTCCTCCACTTCGTTCACTTCGTCCACTTCGTCAACTCCGTCCACTTCCTCCACTTCGTCCACTTCGTCCACTTCGTCAACTTCGTCCACTTCGTCCACTTCCTCCACTTCGTCAACTTCGTCCAGTTAGTCCACTTCCCCCACTTCCTCCACTTCGTCCACTTCATCAACTTCTTCCATTTCTTCCGTCCACTTCGTCCACTTCGTCAACTTCGTCCACTTCGTCAACTTCGTCCACTTCCTCCATTTCCTCCACTTCCTCCACTTCTTCCACTTCGTCCACTTCATCCATTTCGTCAACTTCTTCAACTTCGTTAACTTCGTCTTCGTCAATTCGTCCACTTCCTCCACTTGTTCCTCCACTTCCTCCACTTCGTCCACTTCCTCCACTTCGTCGACTTCGTCAACTTCGTCCACTTCGTCCTCTTCGTCAACTTCCTCCACTTCCTCCACTTCATCAACTTCTTCAACTTCATCCATTTCGTCCACTTCGACAACTTCGTCCACTTCCTCCACTTCCTCTATTCCCTCCACTTCGTCCACTTGGTCAACTTCGTCCACTTCGTCTACTTCGTCAACTTCGTCCACTTCGTCCTCTTCGTCAACTTTGTCCACTTCGTCAACTTCATCAACTTCGTCCACTTCTTCTCACTTCCTCCACTTCCTCCACTTCGTCCACTTCCTCCACATCGTGTAGTTCCTCCACTTCCTATACATCCTCCAATTCGTTCACTTCGTCAACTTATTCAACTTCATCCACTTAGTCCACTTGCTCTACTTCCTCACTTCGTCCACTTCGTCAACTTCGTCCACTTCGTCAACTTCGTGCACTTCGTCCACTTCGTGCACTTCCTCACTTCGTCAACTTTGTCAACTTCGTCAACTTCGTGCACTTCGTCCATTTTGTCAAGTTCGTGCACTTCGTCCACTTCGTCAACTTCGTCCACTTTGTCCACTTCGTCCAGTTCGCCCAGTTCGTCCACTTCGTCCACTTCGTCCACTTCGTCCACTTCGTCCACTTCGTCCACTTCGTCCACTTCGTCAACTTCGTCCACTTCGTCTACTTCGTCTACTGCCTCCACCTCGACCACTTCGTCCACTTCCTCCACTTCCCTAAATTCCTCCACTTCGTCCAGTTAGTCAACTTCGTCATTTTTGTTAACTTCATCCAATTAGTCCACTTCCTCCACTTCCTCCACTTCCTCCACTTCCTCCACTTCCTCCACTCCGTCCACTTCGTCCTCTTCGTGCACTTCGTCAACTTCCTCAACTTCGTGAACTTCGTTCACTTCGTCAACTTCATTAAGTTTGTCAACTTCTTCCACTTCCTACACTTCCTCCACTTCCTCCACTTCCTCCACTTCGTCAACTTCGTCAACTTCGTCCACTTCGTCAACTTCGTCAACTTCGCAAACTTCGTCCACTTCGTACACTTCGTCAACTTCGTCAACTTCGTCCACTTCGTCCTCTTCGTCAACTTCGTCCACTTCCTCCACTTCGTCAACTTCTTCAACTTCATCCATTTCGTCCACTTCGACAACTTCGTCCACTTCCCCCCATTCGTCCACTTCGTGCATTTCGTCAACTTCGTCGACTTCGTCCACTTCGTCCTCTTCGTCAACTTTGTCCACTTCGTCAACTTCATCAACTTCGTCCACTTCTTCTCACTTCCTCCACTTCGTCCACTTCCTCCACTTCGTCCACTTCGTCAACTTCGGCCACTTCGTCCACTTCATAACCTTCGTCCACTTCCTCCACTTTCTTCACTTCCTCCAATTCGTCAACTTCGTAACTTCGTCCACTTCCTCAACTTCCTTCACTTCGTCCAGTTAGTCAACTTCGTCAACTCTGTTAACTTCATCCACTTAGTCCACTTCCTCCACTTCCTCCACCTCCTCCACTTCGTCCACTCCGTCAACTTCGTCAACTTCGTGCACTTCGTCCACTTCGTCAACGTCCTCAACTTCGTCAACTTCGTTCACTTCGTCAACTTCATTAAGTTGGTCAACTTCCTCCACGTACTCCACTTCCTCTAGTTCGTCAACTTCGTCAACTACGTCCATTTCGCCCACTTCCTCCACTTCCTCCACTTCGTCCACTTCGTCAACTTCTTCAACTTCACCCATTTCGTCCACTTCAACAACTTCGTCAAGTTATTCAACTTCATTCACTTCCTCCACCTCCTCCACTTCCTCCCCTTCGTCCACTTCCTCCCTTTCGTCTACTTCGTCAACTTCGTCAACTTCGTCAACTTTGTCCACTTCGTCCACTTCGTCAGCTTCGTCCACTTCGTCCACTTCGTCCACTTCGTCCACTTCGTCCTACTTCGTCCACTTCGTCCACTTTGTCCACTTCATCCACTTCGTCCACTTCCTCCACTTCGTCCACTTCCTCCCATTCGTCCACTTCGTCCACTTCGTCAACTTCGTCCACTTCGTCCACTTCGTCAACTTCGTCAACTTCTTCCCCTTTGTCCACTTCTTCTCACTTCGTCCACTTCGTCCACTTCCTCCACTTCGTCCACTTGGTCAACTTCGGCCACTTCGTCCACTTCCTCCACTTCTTTCACTTCCTCCATTTCCTCCACTTCCTCCACTTCGTCAACTTCTTCAACTTCATCCATTTCGTCCATTTCGTCAAGTTCGTCAACTTCGTCCACTTCCTCCAATTCTCTTCTTCCTCCATTTCCTCCACTTCCTCCACTTTGTCCACTTCGTCAACTTCTTCAACTTCGTTAACTTCGTCTTCGTCAACTTCGTCCACTTTCTCCACTTCTTCAACCTTATCCATTTCGTCCACTTCCTCAACTTCGTCGACTTCGTCCATTTCGTCCATTTCGTCCACTTCGTCAACTTCGTCCACTTTATCAACTTCGTGAACTTCCTCCACTTCGTCAAGTTCGTCCACTTCGTCAACTTCGTCCACTTCGTCAACTTTGTCCACTTCCTCCAATTCCTCCACTTCCTCCACTTCCTCCACTTCCTCCACTTAGTCCACTTCCTCCACTTCCTCCACTTCGTTCATTTCGTCCACTTCGTGAACTTCGTTAACTTTGTCCATTTCGTGAACTTCGTACGCTTCGTTCAGTTCGTCCACTTCGTGAACTTCGTCAACTTTGTCAACTTCGTCAACTTTATCAACTTCGTGAACTTCGTCAACTCCGTCAACTTCGTCCACTTCGTCCTCTTCTGTCCTCTTCGTCCACTTCGTCCTCTTCCTCCACTTCTTCGACTTCCTCCACTTCGTCCACTTCTTCAACTTCGGCAACTTCATCAACTTCGTCAACTTCGTCCACTTCCTCCACGTAGTCCCCTTCCTCAACTTCATAGACTTCCTTCATATCGTCCATTCGTCCACTTCGTCCACTTCGTTAACTTCGTCCACTTCATTCGTCCACTTCGTCAACTTCATCCATTTCGTCCTCTTCGTCCACTTCCTCCACTTCCTTCACTTCGTTTACTTTGTCCACTTCGTCAACTTTGTCAATTTCGTCAACTTCGTCCACTTCGTCAACTTCGTCAACTTGCTCCCCTTTGTCAACTTCGTCAAGTTTGTCAAGTTCGTCCACTTCGTCAACTTCGTCCACTACCTCCACTTCCTGCAGTTCCTGCACTTCCTCCACTTCCTCATCTTCCTCCACTTCCTCAACTTCGTCAACTTCGTCGATTTAGTCCACTTCCTCCACTTCGACCACTTCATCCACTTCGCAACTTCGTCAACTTCGACAACTTCATCAACTTTGACAACTTCGTCATCTTCATCAACTACGTCCGTGTCGTCAACTTCGTCATCTTCGTCCACTTCCTCCACTTCCTTCAATTCGTCATCTTCGTCATCTTCGTCAACTTTGTCCAATTCGTGCACTTCTTCCACGTCGTCAACCTCGTCAACTTCTTCCACTTCGTCAACTTCCTCCACTTCGTCAAGTTCGTCCACTTCGTCAACGTCGTCCACTTCCTGCACTTCCTCCACTTTCTCCACTTCCTCCACTTCCTCCACTTCATCAACTTCGTCCACTTAGTCCACTTCCTCAACTTCGTCAACTTCGTCAACTTCGTCAGCTTCGTCAACTTCGTCCTCTTCGTCCTCTTCGTCCACTTCGTCCATTTCGTCCACTTCGTCAACTTCTTCAACTTCATCCATTTCGTCCACTTCGTCAACTTCGTCCACTTCCTCCAGTTCCTCTTCTTCCTCCACTTCCTCCACTTCCTCCACTTCGTCAACTTCTTCAGCTTCGTTAACTTCGTCTTCATCAACTTCCTCCACTTCCTCCACTTCTTCCTCCACTTCCTCCACTTCGTCCACTTAGTCTACTTCATCCACTTCGACGACTTCGTCAACTTCGTGCACTTCGCAACCCTTTGACCTTCGTCAACTTCGACAACTTCATCATCTTCGTCCACTTCCTCCACTTCCTTCACTTCGTCCACTTCGACCACTTCCTCCACTTCGTCAACTTCTTCAACTTCATCCATTTCGTCCAGTTCGTCAACTTCGTCCACTTCTTCCACTTCCTCTACGTCGTCCACTTCCTCCACTTCATCCGCTTAGTCCCCTTGCTCAACTTCTTCAACTTCCTCCATTGCGTCTACTTCGTCCACTTCTGCAACATCGTCAACTTCGTCCACTTCGTCAACTTTGTCCACTTTCTCCACTTCCTCCACTTCCTCCACTTCCTCCACTATGTCAACTTCGTCCACTTCGTCGACTTAGTCCACTTCCTCCACTTCTTCCTCCACTTCCTCCACTTCGTCAACTTCGTCAACTTCGTCCACTTAGTTTACTTCCTCCACTTCGACCAGTTCCTCAACTTCGGCCACTTTGCAACTTCGTCAACTTCGACAACTTCGTCATCTTCGTCAACTTCGTCCACTTCCTCCACTTCCTTAACTTCGTCCACTTCCTCCACTTCCCCCACTTCGTCCATTTCGTCCACTTCCTCAACTTGCTCCACTTCCTCCACTTCGTTCGTCCACTTCCTCCACTTCCTCCACTTCGTCCACTTCGTCCACTTAGTCTACTTCATTCACTTCGACCACTTCGTCAACTTCGACAACTTCGTCCACTTCGCAACATTGTCAACTTCGTCAACTTCGACAACTTCGTCATCTTCGTCAACTTTGTCCACTTCCTCCACTTCCTTCACTTCGTCCACTTCCTCCACTTCCTCCACTTCCTCCACTTTGTCAACTTCTTCCACTTCATCCATTTCGTCCACTTCGTCAACTTCGTCCACTACCTCCACTTCGTCAACTTCCTCCACTTCCTCCACTTCCTTTACTTAGTCCACTTCGTCCACTTCGTCCACTTAGTCCCCTTCCTCAACTTCGTCCACTTCCTCCATTTCTTCCACTTCGTCAACTTCCTCCCTCCATTTCGTCAAGTTCGTCCACTTCGTCAACGTCGTCAACTTCCTCCACTGCCTCCACTTCCACCACTTCGTCCACTTCGTCCACTTAGTCCAATTCCTCCCCTTCGTTCACTACGTCCACTTCGTCTACTTCGTCTACTTCGTCAACTTCGTCAGCTTCATCCACTTCGTCTTCTTCGTCCACTTCATCCATTTCGTCTACTTCGTACACTTCGTCCACTTCGTCAACTTCGTCCACTTCCTCAACTTCTTCTACTTCCTCCACTTCCTCCACTTCCTTCACTTAGTCCACTTCGTCAACTTCGTCCATTTTGTCCACTTCGTCAACTTCATCCACTTCCTCTACTTCGTCCACTTCCTCCACTTCCTCTACTCCCTCCACTTCGTCCACTTGGTCAACTTTGTCCACTTCGTCCACTTCCTCCACTTCCCCCCATTCGTCCACTTCGTCCATTTCGTCAACTTCGTCCACTTCGTCTACTTCGTCTACTTCGTCAACTTCGTCCACTTCGTCCTCTTCGTCAACTTTGTCCACTTCGTCAACTTCATCAACTTCGTCCACTTCTTCTCACTTCCTCCACTTCCTCCACTTCCTCCACTTCGTCCACTTCCTCCACATCGTGTAGTTCCTCCACTTCCTATACATCCTCCAATTCGTTCACTTCGTCAACTTATTCAACTTCATCCACTTAGTCCACTTGCTCTACTTCCTCACTTCGTCCACTTCGTCAACTTCGTGCACTTCGTCAACTTCGTGCACTTCGTCCACTTCGTGCACTTCCTCACTTCGTCAACTTTGTCAACTTCGTCAACTTCGTGCACTTCGTCCATTTTGTCAAGTTCGTGCACTTCGTCAACTTCGTCCACTTCGTCCAGTTCGTCCAGTTCGTCCACTTCATCCACTTCGTCCACTTCGTCCACTTCGTCCACTTCGTCCACTTCGTCCACTTCGTCAACTTCGTCCACTTCGTCCACTTCGTCTACTGCCTCCACCTCGACCACTTCCTCCACTTCCCTAAATTCCTCCACTTCGTCCAGTTAGTCAACTTCGTCATTTTTGTTAACTTCATCCAATTAGTCCACTTCCTCCACTTCCTGCACTTCCTCCACTCCGTCCACTTCGTCCTCTTCGTGCACTTCGTCAACTTCCTCAACTTCGTGAACTTCGTTCACTTCGTCAACTTCATTAAGTTTGTCAACTTCTTCCACTTCCTACACTTCCTCCACTTCCTCCACTTCCTCCACTTCGTCAACTTCGTCAACTTCGTCCACTTCGTCAACTTCGTCAACTTCGCAAACTTCGTCCACTTCGTACACTTCGTCAACTTCGTCAACTTCGTCCACTTCGTCCTCTTCGTCAACTTCGTCCACTTCCTCCACTTCGTCAACTTCTTCAACTTCATCCATTTCGTCCACTTCGACAACTTCGTCCACTTCCCCCCATTCGTCCACTTCGTCCATTTCGTCAACTTCGTCGACTTCGTCCACTTCGTCCTCTTCGTCAACTTTGTCCACTTCGTCAACTTCATGAACTTCGTCCACTTCTTCTCACTTCCTCCACTTCCTCCACTTCCTCCACTTCGTCCACTTCGTCCACTTCGTCAACTTCGTCAACTTCGGCCACTTCGTCCACTTGGTCCACTTCATAACCTTCGTCCACTTCCTCCACTTTCTTCACTTCCTCCAATTCGTCAACTTCGTAACTTCGTCCACTTCCTCAACTTCCTTCACTTCGTCCAGTTAGTCAACTTCGTCAACTCTGTTAACTTCATCCACTTAGTCCACTTCCTCCACTTCCTCCACCTCCTCCACTTCGTCCACTCCGTCAACTTCGTCAACTTCGTGCACTTCGTCCACTTCGTCAACGTCCTCAACTTCGTCAACTTCGTTCACTTCGTCAACTTCATTAAGTTGGTCAACTTCCTCCACGTACTCCACTTGCTCCAGTTCGTCAACTTCGTCAACTACGTCCATTTCGCCCACTTCCTCCACTTCCTCTGCTTCGTCCATTTCGTCAACTTCTTCAACTTCACCCATTTCGTCCACTTCAACAACTTCGTCAAGTTATTCAACTTCATTCACTTCCTCCACTTCCTCCACTTCCTCCCCTTCGTCCACTTCCTCCCTTTCGTCTACTTCGTCAACTTCGTCAACTTCGTCAACTTTGTCCACTTCGTCCACTTCGTCCACTTCGTCCACTTCGTCCACTTCTTCCTACTTCGTCGACTTCGTCCACTTTGTCCACTTCATCCACTTCGTCCACTTCCTCCACTTCGTCCACTTCCTCCCATTCGTCCACTTCGTCCACTTCGTCAACTTCGTCCACTTCGTCCACTTCGTCAACTTCGTCCACTTCGTCCACTTCGTCAACTTCGTCCACTTCGTCAACTTCTTCCCCTTTGTCCACTTCTTCGCACTTCGTCCACTTCCTCCACTTCGTCCACTTGGTCAACTTCGGCCACTTCGTCCACTTCCTCCACTTCTTTCACTTCCTCCATTTCCTCCACTTCCTCCACTTCGTCAACTTCTTCAACTTCATCCATTTCGTCCATTTCGTCAACTTCGTCCACTTCCTCCAATTCTCTTCTTCCTCCATTTCCTCCACTTCCTCCACTTTGTCCACTTCGTCAACTTCTTCAACTTCGTTAACTTCGTCTTCGTCAACTTCGTCCACTTTCTCCACTTCTTCAACCTTATCCATTTCGTCCACTTCCTCAACTTCGTCGACTTCGTCCATTTCGTCCATTTCGTCCACTTCGTCAACTTCGTCCACTTCATCAACTTCGTGAACTTCCTCCACTTCGTCAAGTTCGTCCACTTCGTCAACTTCGTCCACTTCGTCAACTTTGTCCACTTCCTCCAATTCCTCCACTTCCTCCACTTCGTCCACTTCGTCCACTTCCTCCACTTCCTCCACTTAGTCCACTTCCTCCACTTCCTCCACTTCGTTCATTTCGTCCACTTCGTGAACTTCGTTAACTTTGTCCATTTCGTGAACTTCGTACGCTTCGTTCAGTTCGTCCACTTCGTGAACTTCGTGAACTTTGTCAACTTCGTCAACTTTATCAACTTCGTGAACTTCGTCAACTCCGTCAACTTCGTCCACTTCGTCCTCTTCTGTCCTCTTCGTCCACTTCGTCCTCTTCCTCCACTTCTTCGACTTCCTCCACTTCGTCCACTTCTTCAACTTCGGCAACTTCGGCAACTTCATCAACTTCGTCAACTTCGTCCACTTCCTCCACTTAGTCCCCTTCCTCAACTTCGTAGACTTCCTCCATATCGTCCATTCGTCCACTTCGTCCACTTCGTTAACTTCGTCCACTTCATTCGTCCACTTCGACAACTTCGTCCACTTCGTCCACTTCGTCCACTTCATTTCGTCCTCTTCGTCCACTTCCTCCACTTCCTTCACTTCGTTTACTTTGTCCACTTCGTCAACTTTGTCAATTTCGTCAACTTCGTCAACTTCGTCCACTTCGTCAACTTCGTCAACTTGCTCCCCTTTGTCAACTTCGTCAAGTTTGTCAAGTTCGTCCACTTCGTCAACTTCGTCCACTACCTCCACTTCCTGCACTTCCTCCACTTCCTCATCTTCCTCCACTTCCTCAACTTCGTCAACTTCGTCGATTTAGTCCACTTCCTCCACTTCGACCACTTCATCCACTTCGCAACTTCGTCAACTTCGACAACTTCATCAACTTTGACAACTTCGTCATCTTCATCAACTACGTCCGTGTCGTCAACTTCGTCATCTTCGTCCACTTCCTCCACTTCCTTCAATTCGTCATCTTCGTCATCTTCGTCAACTTTGTCCAATTCGTGCACTTCTTCCACGTCGTCAACCTCGTCAACTTCTTCCACTTCGTCAACTTCCTCCACTTCGTCAAGTTCGTCCACTTCGTCAACGTCGTCCACTTCCTGCACTTCCTCCACTTTCTCCACTTCCTCCACTTCCTCCACTTCCTCCACTTCATCAACTTCGTCCACTTAGTCCACTTCCTCAACTTCGTTAACTTCGTCAACTTCGTCAACTTCGTCAGCTTCGTCAACTTCGTCCTCTTCGTCCTCTTCGTCCACTTCGTCCATTTCGTCCACTTCGTCAACTTCTTCAACTTCATCCATTTCGTCCACTTCGTCAACTTCGTCCACTTCCTCCAGTTCCTCTTCTTCCTCCACTTCCTCCACTTCCTCCACTTCGTCAACTTCTTCAGCTTCGTTAACTTCGTCTTCATCAACTTCCTCCACTTCCTCCACTTCTTCCTCCACTTCGTTCACTTCATCAACTTCCTCAACTTCGTTAACTTCGTCTTTATCAACTTCATCCACTTCCTCCACTTCTTCCTCCACTTCCTCCACTTCCTCCACTTCGTCCACTTAGTCTACTTCATCCACTTCGACGACTTCGTCAACTTCGTGCACTTCGCAACCCTTTCACCTTCGTCAACTTCGACAACTTCATCATCTTCGTCCACTTCCTCCACTTCCTTCACTTCCTCCACTTCGACCACTTCCTCCACTTCGTCAACTTCTTCAACTTCATCCATTTCGTCCAGTTCGTCAACTTCGTCCACTTCCTCCACTTCCTCTACGTCGTCCACTTCCTCCACTTCATCCGCTTAGTCCCCTTGCTCAACTTCTTCAACTTCCTCCATTGTGTCTACTTCGTCCACTTCTGCAACATCGTCAACTTCGTCCACTTCGTCAACTTTGTCCACTTTCTCCACTTCCTCCACTTCCTCCACTTCCTCCACTATGTCAACTTCGTCCACTTCGTCGACTTAGTCCACTTCCTCCACTTCTTCCTCCACTTCCTCCACTTCGTCAACTTCGTCCACTTAGTTTACTTCCTCCACTTCGACCAGTTCCTCAACTTCGGCCACTTTGCAACTTCGTCAACTTCGACAACTTCGTCATCTTCGTCAACTTCGTCCACTTCCTCCACTTCCTTAACTTCGTCCACTTCCTCCACTTCCCCCACTTCGTCCATTTCGTCCACTTCCTCAACTTGCTCCACTTCCTCCACTTCGTTCGTCCACTTCCTCCACTTCCTCCACTTCGTCCACTTCGTCCACTTAGTCTACCTCATTCACTTCGACCACTTCGTCAACTTCGACAACTTCGTCCACTTCGCAACATTGTCAACTTCGTCAACTTCGACAACTTCGTCATCTTCGTCAACTTCGTCCACTTCCTCCACTTCCTTCACTTCCTCCACTTCCTCCACTTCCTCCACTTTGTCAACTTCTTCCACTTCATCCATTTCGTCCACTTCGTCAACTTCGTCCACTACCTCCACTTCGTCAACGTCCTCCACTTCCTCCACTTCCTTTACTTAGTCCACTTCGTCCACTTCGTCCACTTAGTCCCCTTCCTCAACTTCGTCCACTTCCTCCATTTCTTCCACTTCGTCAACTTCCTCCCTCCATTTCGTCAAGTTCGTCCACTTCGTCAACGTCGTCAACTTCCTCCACTGCCTCCACTTCCACCACTTCGTCCACTTCGTCCACTTAGTCCAATTCCTCCCCTTCGTTCACTACGTCCACTTCGTCAACTTCGTCTACTTCGTCAACTTCGTCAGCTTCATCCACTTCGTCTTCTTCGTCCACTTCATCCATTTCGTCTACTTCGTACACTTCGTCCACTTCGTCAACTTCGTCCACTTCCTCAACTTCTTCCACTTCCTCCACTTCCTCCACTTCCTTCACTTAGTCCACTTCGTCAACTTCGTCCATTTTGTCCACTTCGTCAACTTCATCCACTTCCTCTACTTCGTCCACTTCGTCCACTTAGTCCCCTTCCTCAACTGCGTCGACTTCCTCCATTGCGTCCACTTCGTCCACTTCGTCCACTTCGTCAACATCGTCAACTTCGTCCACTTCGTCCACTTACTCCACTTCGTTAACTCTATCAACTTTGTCCACTTCCTCCACTTAATTCACTTCGTCCACTTCGTCAACTTTGTCAACTGCGTCGACTTTGTCAACTTCGTCAACTTCATCAATTTCGTCAACTTCATCAAATTCGTCAACTTCGTCCACTTCGCTCGTCCACTTCGTCAACTTCGTGAACTCCGTCAACTTCGTCCACTTCGTCAACTTCCTCCACTTCGTCAAGTTCATCCACTTCGTCAACTTCCTCCACTTCGTCAACTTCCTCCACTTCCTACTCTAAGTCCACTTCGTCCACTTCGGCTACTTCGTCAACTTCTTCAACTTCATCCATTTCGTCCACTTCGTCAACTTCGTCATCTTCTTCAACTTCGTCGACTTCCTCCACTTCGTCCACTTCGTCAAGTTCATCCACTTCGTCAACTTCCTCCACTTCCTCCACTTCCTACACTAAGTCCACTTCGTCCACTTTGGCTACTTCGTCAACTTCTTCAACTTCATCCATTTCCTCCACTTCGTCCACTTCGTCCACTTCCTCCAGTTCCTCCAGTTCCTCCACTTCTTCCACTTCGTCCACTTCATCCATTTCGTCAACTTCTTCAACTTCATTAACTTCGTCTTCGTCAATTCGTCCACTTCCTCCACTTGTTCCTCCAATTCCTCCACTTCCTCCACTTCCTCCACTTCGACCACTTCGTCAATTTCGACAACTTCGTCCACTTCGTTCACTTCCGCCACTTCCTCCACTTCGCGCACTTCCTCCACTACCTCCACTTCCTCCACTTCGTCCACTTCTTCCACTTCCTCCACTTCGTCGACTTCGTCCAGTTCCTCAACTTCATTAACTTTGTTAATTCGTCAACTTAGTGCATTTCCTCCACTTCCTCCACTTCGTCCACTTCGTCAACTTCGTGAACTTTGTTAATTCATCCACTTAGTCCATTTCCTCCACTTCCTCCACTTCGTCAACCTCGTCCACTTCGTCAACTTAGTCCACTTCCTCCACTTCGTTCACTTCGTCCACTTCGTCAACTTCGTCAACTTTGTCAACTTCGTCAATTTCGTCAACTTCATCAAATTCGTCAAATTTGTCCACTTCGTTCATCCACTTCATCAGGTTTGTCAACTCCGTCAACTTCGTCCACTTCGTCAACTTTCTCAACTTCGTCAACTTCGTCCACTTCGTCAACTTTGTCCATTTCGTCCACTTCGTCCACTTCGTCCACTTCATCAACTTTGTCTACTTTGTCAACTTCGTCTACTTCGTCAGCTTCGTCCACTTCGTCCTCTTCGTCCTCTTCGTCCACTTCATCCATTTCGTCTACTTTGTACACTTCGTCCACTTCGTCAACTTTGTCCACTTCCTCCACTTCCTCCACTTGCTTCACTTCGTCCACTTCGTCAACTCCGTCCATTTTGTGCACTTCGTCAACTTCGTCAATTTCGTCAACTTCATCAAATTCGTCAACTTCGTCCAGTTCGTCAACTTTGTCAACTCCGTCAACTTCGTCCACTTCCTCAACTTCCTCCACTTCGTCAAGTTCCTCAAGTTCGTCCACTTCGTCAACTTCGTCCACTTCGTCAACTTCGTCCACTTCCTCCACTTCCTACACTAAGTCCACTTCGTCCACTTCGGCTACTTCGTCAACTTCTTCAACTTCATCCATTTCGTCCACTTCGTCAACTTCTTCAACTTCGTCCACTTTCTCCACTTCCTTCACTTAGTCTCCTTCCTGAACTTCGTCGACTTCCTCCATTTCCTCCATTTCGTCCACTTTGTCCACTTCCTCAACTTCGTCAACTTCGTCCACTCGTCAACTTCCTTCACTTCGTCCACTTCGTCAAGTTCGTCAAGTTCGTCCACTTCGTCAACTTCGTTCACTTTGTCCACTTCGTTCGTCCACTTCACACACTTCGTCAAGTTCGTCCACTTCGTCCTCTTCGTCGACTTCCTCCACTTCCTCCACTTCGTTAGCTTCGTCCACTTCGTCAACTCCGTCCACTTCGTCCACTTCCTCCACTTTCTCCACTTACTCCACTTCGTCAACTTCATCCAGTTAGTCAACTTCCTCCACTTCCTCCACTTCGTCCACTTCCTCAACTTCTTCCATTTCTTCCGTCCACTTCATCCACTTCGTCAACTTCGTCCACTTCGTCCACTTCGTCCACTTCCTCCACTTCCTCCACTTCCTCCACTTCTTCCACTTCGTCCACTTCATCCATTTCGTCAACTTCGTTAACTTCGTCTTCGTCAATTCGTCCACTTCCTCCACTTGTTCCTCCACTTCCTCCACTTCCTCCACTTCGACCACTTCATCAATTTCGACAACTTCGTCCACTTCGTTCACTTCCGCCACTTCCTCCACTTCGCGCACTTCCTCCACTACCTCCACTTCCTCCACTTTGTCCACTTCTTCCACTTCCTCCACTTCGTCCACTTCGTCCAGTTCGTCAACTTCATTAACTTTGTTAATTCGTCAATTTAGTCCATTTCCTCCAGTTCCTGCACTTCGTGCACTTCGTCAACTTCCTTCACTTCGTCAACTTCGTAAACTTTGTTAATTCATCCACTTAGTCCATTTCCTCCATTTCCTCCACTTCGTCAACCTCGTCCACTTCGTCAACTTAGTCCACTTCCTCCACTTCGTTCAGTTCGTCCACTTCGTCAACTTCGTCAACTTTGTCAACTTCGTCAATTTCGTCAACTTCATCAAATTCGTCAAATTTGTCCACTTTGTTCATCCACTTCATCAAGTTTGTCAACTTCGTGCACTTCGTGCACTTCGTCAACTTCGTGCACTTCGTGCACTTCGTCAACTTCGTCCACTTCGTCCACTTCGTCAACTTTCTCAAATTCGTCAACTTCGTCCACTTCGTCAACTTCGTCCATTTCGTCCACTTCCTCCACTTCCTACACTTCGTCCACTTCCTCCACTTCGTCAACTTCGTCTACTTCGTCAACTTCGTCAGCTTCGTCAGCTTCGTCCACTTCATCCTCTTCGTCCACTTCATCCATTTCGTCTACTTTGTACACTTCGTCCACTTCGTCAACTTTGTCCACTTCCTCCACTTCTTCCACTTCCTCCACTTCCTCCACTTGCTTCACTTCGTCCACTTCGTCAACTTCGTCCATTTTGTCCACTTCGTCAACTTCGTCCACTTCGTCAATTTCGTCAATTTCATCAAATTCGTCAACTTCGTCAACTTCGTCCACTTCGTTCGTCCAGTTCGTCAACTCCGTCAACTTCGTCCACTTCCTCAACTTCCTCCACTTCCTCAAGTTCATCAAGTTCGTCCACTTCGTCAACTTCGTCCACTTCCTCCACTTCCTACACTAAGTCCACTTCGTCCACTTCGGCTACTTCGTCAACTTCTTCAACTTCACCCATTTCGTCCACTTCGTCAACTTCGTCAACTTCTTCAACTTTGTCCACTTCCTTCACTTAGTCTCCGTCCTAAACTTCGTCGACTTCCTCCATTTCGTCCACTTCCTCAACTTCGTCAACTTCGTCCACTTCCTCAACTTCCTTTACTTAGTCCACTTCGTCAAGTTTGTCCACTTCGTCAACTTCGTTCTCTTTGTCCACTTCGTCAACTTCGTCCTCTTCGTCGACATCCTCCACTTCCTCCACTTCGTTCACTTCGTCCACTTCGTCAACTTCGTCCGCTTTGTCCAGTTCGTCCTCTTCGTCCACTTCCTCCACTTCCTCCACTTCCTCCACTTCCTCCACTTTGTCCACTTAGTCCACTCCCTCCACTTCCTCCACTTCGTTCACTTCGTCCACTTGATCAACTTCGTCCATTTCTTTCGTCCACTTTGGCCACTTCGTCAACTTTGTCCACTTCCTCCACTTCCTCCACTTCAACCACTTCGTCAATTTCGACAACTTCGTCCACTTCGTTCACTTCCGCCACTTCCTCCACTTCGTTCACTTCCTCCACTTCCTCCACTACCTCCACTTCCTCCACTTCCTCCACTTCTTCCACTTCCTCCACTTCGTCAACCTGGTCCACTTCCTCCACTTAGTCTACTTCCTCCATTTCCTCCACTTCGTTCACTTCGTCCACTTCGTCAACTTCGTCAACTTTGTCAACTGCGTCGACTTTGTCAACTTCGTCAACTTCGTCAATTTCGTCAACTTCATCAAATTCGTCAAATTTGTCCACTTCGTTCGTCCACTTCATCAAGTTCGTCAACTCCGTCAACTTCGTCCACTTCGTCAACATCGTCCACTTCGTCAACTTTCTCCACTTCGTCAACTTCGTCCACTTCTTCAACTTCGTCCATTTCCTCCACTTCCTCCACTTCCTACACTTCGTCCACTTCGTCAACTTCGTCAACTACTTCAACTTCATCCATTTCGTCCACTTCATCAACTTCGTCCACTTCCTCGACTTCGTCCACTTAGTCCGCTTCCTCAACTTCGCGGACTTCCTCCATTTCGTGCACTTCGTCCACTTCGTCGACTTCCTCCACTTCGTCAAGTTCGTCAAGTTCGTCCACTTCGTCAACTTCGTCCACCTCGTCAACTTCGTCCACTTCGTCCACTTCGTCCTCTTCGTCAACTTCGTCCACTTCGTTCACTTCGTCAACTTCCTCCACTTCGTCAACTCCATCCACTTCGTCCTCTTCGTCAACTTCGTCCACTTCCTCCACTTCCCCCACTTCGTCAACTTCGTCCACCTCGTCCACTTCCCCCACTTCCTCCACTTCGTCCACTTAGTCCACTTCCTCCACTTCCTCCACTTCCTCCACTTCCTCCACTTCGTTCACTTCGTCCGCTTCATCAACTTCGTCCACTTCTTTCATCCACTTAGTCCACTTCGTCCACTTTGGCCACTTCGTCCACTTCGTCAACTTCGTCCACTTCCTCCACTTCGGCCACATCATCAACTTCTTCAACTTCGTTAACATCGTCATATTCGTCCACTTCCGCCACTTCTTCCTCCACTTCGTCCACTTCCTCCTCTTCCTCCACTTACTCCACTTCCTCCACTTCGTCATCTTTGTCCACTTCCTCCACTTCGTTCACTTCCACCACTTCGTCCACTTCGTGCACTTCCTCCATTTCCTCCACTTCGTCCACTTCGTCCACTCCTTCCACTTCTTCAACTTCCTCCACTTCCTCCACTTGGTCCAGTTCGTCAACTTCATCAACTTTGTTAATTCATCCACTTAGTCCACTTCCTCCACTTCCTTCACTTCGTCCAGTTCGTCCACTTCCTCCACTTCGTCAAGTTCGTGAACTTTGTTACTTCGTCCACTTAGTCCATTTCCTCCACTTCCTCCACTTCCTCCACTTCCTCACTTCCTCAACTTCTTCCACTTCGTCAACGTAGTCCACTTCCTACACGTCGTTAACTTCGTCAACTTCGTCCACTTTGTTCGTCCACTTCCTCCACTTCGTCAACTTCATCCATTTCGTCCACTTCATCAACTTCAGCCACTTCCTCCACTTCCTCTACTTCGTCCTCTTCCTCCACTTCGTCCACTTAGTCCCCTTCCTCAACTTCGTCGACTTCCTTCATTGTATGCACTTCGTCCACTTCATCTTCATCAACATCGTCCACTTCGTCAACTTCGTCAACGTCCTCCACTTCGTCAAGTTCGTCAACTTCGTCCAGTTCGTTCAGTTTCGCCACTTTGTCCACTTCGTCCACTTCCTACACTTCGTCCACTCCTCCACTTCCTCCACTTCGTCCACTTCGTCAACTTCATCAACTTCGTCCACTTCGTCAACTTCGTCCACTTCGTCCGCTTCTTCCATTTCGTCCACTACGTCCACTTCGTTCACTTCGTCCACTTCATCCTCTTCGTCCACTTCGTCCACTTCCTCTACTTCGTCCACTTCGTCCACTTCGTCCACTTCGTCCACTTCGTCCACTTCGTCCACTTCGTCCACTTATTCCACTTAGTCCACTTCGTTGAATTCGTCCACTTCGTGAACTTCCTCCACTTCGTCCACTTCCTCCACTTCGTCAACTGCGTCAACTTCGTCCACTTAGTCCACTTCCTCCACTTCCTCCACTTCGTCCAACTTTGTCAACTTCGTCAACTTTGTCAACTGCGTCGACTTCGTCAATTTCGTCAACTTCATCAAATTCGTCGACTTCGTCAACTTCTTCCACTTCGTTCGTCCACTTCGTCAACTCCGTCAACTTCGTCCACTTCGTCAACTTTGTCCACTACGTCAACTTCCTCCACTTCGTCAACTTTGTCCACTACGTCCACTTCCTCCACTTCCTACACTTCGCCCAATTCTTCCACTTCCTACACTTCCTCCATTTCGTCGACTTCGTCCACTTTCTCATCTTCGTCAATTTCGTCCACTTCGTCCACTTTCTCAGCTTCGTCAACTTCCACCACTTCGTCAAGTTCGTCAAGATCGTCCACTTCGTCAACTTCGTCCACTTCGTACACTTCGTCCACTTCGTTCGTCCACTTCGTACACTTTGTCAACTTCGTCACCTTCGTCCACTTCGTCCAGTTCCTCCACTTCGTCCAGTTTGTCCACTTCGTCAACTCCGTCAACCCAGTCAACTTCGTCCACTTCGTTCGCGCACTTCGTGAACTTCGTCCACTTCGTCCACTTCGTCCACTTTGTCTACTTATTCCACTTAGTCCACTTCGTCCAATTCGTCCACTTCGTCCACTTCGTCAACTGCGTCAAGTTCGTCCACTTCGTCAAGTTCGTCAACTTCCTCCACTTTGTCCACTTCGTCCACTTCGTTCGTCCACTTCGTACACTTCGTCAACTTCATCCACTTCGTCCGCTTCGTCCACTTCCTCCACTTCGTTCACTTCGTCCACTTCCTCCACTTCGTCCACTCCGTCAACTCCGTCAACTTCGTCCACTTTGTTCGCCAACTTCGTGAACTTCGTCCACTTCGTCAATTTCGTCAACTTCGTCCACTTCGTCCTCTTCGTCCACTTCCTCTACTTCCTCCACTTCCTCCACTTCCTCCACTTCCTCCACTTCCTCCACTTATTCCACTTAGTCCGCTTCGTTGAATTCGTCCACTTCGTGAACTTCCTCCACTTCGTCCACTTCGTCAAATGCGTCAAATTCGTCCACTTAGTCCACTTCCTCCACTTCCTCCACTTCGTCCAACTTCGTCCACTTCGTCAACTTTGTCAACTGTGTCGACTTCGTCAATTTCGTCAACTTCATGAAATTCGTCGACTTCGTCAACAGCTTCCACTTCGTTCGTCCACTTCGTCAACTCCGTCAACATCGTCCACTTCGTCAACTTTGTCCACTACCTCAACTTCCTCCACTTCGTCAACTTTGTCCACTACGTCAACTTCCTCAACTTCGTCCACTTGGTCCACTTCGTCCGCTTCTTCCATTTCGTCTACTACGTCCACTTCGTTCACTTCGTCCACTTCGTTCACTTCGTCCACTTCGTCCTCTTCGTCCACTTCGTCCACTTCCTCCACTTCGTCCTCTTATTCCACTTAGTCCACTTCGTCAACTGCGTCAACTTCGTCCACTTAGTCCACTTCCTCCACTTCCTCCACTTCGTCCAACTTCGTCAACTTCGTCAACTTTGTCCACTGCGTCGACTTCGTCAATTTCGTCCACTTCATCAAATTTGTCGACTTCGTCAACATCTTCCACTTCGTTCATCCACTTCGTCAACTCCGTCAACTTCGTCCACTTCGTCAACTTTGTCCACTACGTCAACTTCCTCCACTTCGTCAAGTTTCTCAAATTTGTCCACTTCGTCAAGTTCGTCCACTTCCTCCACTTCCTCCATTTCCTACACTTCGTCCACTTCGTTCAATTCTTCCACTTCCTACACTTCTTCCATTTCGTCCACTTTGTCCACTTCGTCCACTTCGTTCGTCCACTTCGAACACTTCGTCAACTTCGTCAACTTCGTCAACTTCGTCAACTTCGTCAACTTCGTCAACTTCGTCCACTTCGTCCTCTTTTTCTGCTTCCTCAACTTCCTCCACTTCGTTCACTTCGTCCATTTCGTCCACTCCGTCAACTCCGTCAACTTCGTCCACAATGTTCGCCCACTTCGTGAACTTTGTCCACTTCGTCATTTGCGTCAACTTCGTCCAGTTCGTCCACTTCCTCCATTGCCTCCACTTCGTTCACTTCGTCAACTTCGTCCACGTCGTCAACTTTGTCAACTACGTCGACTTCGTCAACTTCGTCAATTTCGTCAACTTCATCAAATTCGTCGACTTCGTCAACTTCGTCCACTTCGTCAACTCCGACAATTTCGTCCACTTCGTCCACTTCGTCAAGTTCGTCCACTTCCTCCACTTCCTCCACTTCCTCCACTTCCTACACTTCCTCCATTTCGTCCACTTCGTCAACTTCGTCAACTTCGTCCACTTCCTCACCTTCCTCCACTTCGTCCACTTCGTCAACTTCGTCAAGTTCGTCGACTTCGTCAACTTCGTCCACTTTTTCCACTTCGTCCACTTCGTCCACTTCGTTCGTCCAATCGTACACTTCGTCAACTTCGTCCTCTTCGTCGATTTCCTCCACTTCCTCCACTTCGTTCACTTCGTCCACTTCGTCAACTCCGTCAACTCCGTCAACTTCGTCAGCTTCGTCCACTTCGTTCGCCCACTTCGTAAACTTCGTCCACTTCGTCAACTTCGTCCACTTCGACCTCTTCGTCAACTTTGTCCACTTCGTCCACTTTGTCCACTTCGTCCACTGCGTCCACTTCGTCCACTTCTTCAACTTAGTCGACTTCGTTGAATTCGTCCACTTCGTCAACTTCGTCTACTTCGTGAACTTCCTCCACTTCCTCCACTTCCACCACTTCGTCAATTTCGTCCACTTAGTCCACTTCCTCCACTTACTCCACTTGCTCCACTTCGTCCAGTTCCTCCACTTCGTCCACTTCGTTCACTTCGTCCACTTCGTCCACTCCGTCAACTCCGTCCACTTCGTCCTCTTCGTCAACTCCGTCAACTCCGTCAACCCAGTCCACTTCGTCCACTTCGTTCGCGCACTTCGTGAACTTCGTCCACTTCGTCCACTTTGTCCACTTATTCCACTTAGTCCACTTCGTCCAATTCGTCCACTTCGTCCACTTTGTCAACTGCGTCAAGTTCGTCCACTTCGTCAAGTTCGTCAACTTCCTCCACTTTGTCCACTTCGTCCACTTCGTTCGTCCACTTCGTACACTTTGTCAACTTCATCCACTTCGTCCGCTTCGTCCACTTCCTCCACTTCGTTCACTTCGTCCACTTCGTCCACTTCGTCCACTTCGTCCACTCCGTGAACTCCGTCAATTTCGTCCACTTTGTTCGCCAACTTCGTGAACTTCGTCCACTTCGTCAATTTCGTCAACTTCATCCACTTCGTCCTCTTCGTCCACTTCCTCTACTTCCTCCACTTCCTCCACTTCCTCCACTTCCTCCACTTCCTCCACTTATTCCACTTAGTCCGCTTCGTTGAATTCGTCCACTTCGTGAACTTCCTCCACTTCGTCCACTTCGTCAAATGCGTCAAATTCGTCCACTTAGTCCACTTCCTCCACTTCCTCCACTTCGTCCAACTTCGTCCACTTCGTCAACTTTGTCAACTGCGTCGACTTCGTCAATTTCGTCAACTTCATGAAATTCGTCGACTTCGTCAACTTCTTCCACTTCGTTCGTCCACTTCGTCAACTCCGTCAACATCGTCCACTTCGTCAACTTTGTCCACTACGTCAACTTCCTCCACTTCGTCAACTTTGTCCACTACGTCAACTTCCTCAACTTCGTCCACATGGTCCACTTCGTCCGCTTCTTCCATTTCGTCTACTACGTCCACTTCGTTCACTTCGTCCACTTCGTCCGCTTCGTCCGCTTCGTCCACTTCGTCCACTTCGTCCTCTTATTCCACTTAGTCCACTTCGTCAACTGCGTCAACTTCGTCCACTTAGTCCACTTCCTCCACTTCCTCCACTTCGTCCAACTTCGTCAACTTCGTCAACTTTGTCCACTGCGTCGACTTCGTCAATTTCGTCCACTTCATCAAATTTGTCGACTTCGTCAACTTCTTCCACTTCGTTCGTCCACTTCGTCAACTCCGTCAACTTCGTCCACTTCGTCAACTTTGTCCACTACGTCAACTTCCTCCACTTCGTCAAGTTTCTCAAGTTTGTCCACTTCGTCAAGTTCGTCCACTTCCTCCACTTCCTCCATTTCCTACACTTCGTCCACTTCGTTCAATTCTTCCACTTCCTACACTTCTTCCATTTCGTCCACTTTGTCCACTTCGTCCACTTCGTTCGTCCACTTCGAACACTTCGTCAACTTCGTCAACTTCGTCAACTTCGTCAACTTCGTCAACTTCGTCAACTTCGTCAACTTCGTCACCTTCGTCCACTTCGTCCTCTTTTTCCGCTTCCTCAATTTCCTCCACTTCGTTCACTTCGTCCATTTCGTCCACTCCGTCAACTCCGTCAACTTTGTCCACAATGTTCGCCCACTTCGTGAACTTTGTCCACTTTGTCATTTGCGTCAACTTCGTCCAGTTCGTCTAGTTCCTCCATTTCCTCCACTTCGTTCACTTCGTCAACTTCGTCCACGTCGTCAACTTTGTCAACTACGTCGACTTCGTCAACTTCGTCAATTTCGTCAACTTCATCAAATTCGTCGACTTCGTGAACTTCGTCCACTTCGTCAACTCCGACAATTTCGTCCACTTCGTCCACTTCGTCAAGTTCGTCCACTTCCTCCACTTCCTCCACTTCCTCCACTTCCTCCACTTCCTCCACTTCCTCCACTTCCTCCACTTCCTACACTTCCTCCATTTCGTCCACTTCGTCAACTTCGTCAACTTCGTCCACTTCCTCACCTTCCTCCACTTCGTCCACTTCGTCAACTTCGTCAAGTTCGTCGACTTCGTCAACTTCGTCCACTTTTTCCACTTCGTCCACTTCGTCCACTTCGTTCGTCCATTCGTACACTTCGTCAACTTCGTCCTCTTCGTCCATTTCCTCCACTTCCTCCACTTCGTTCACTTCGTCCACTTCGTCAACTTCGTCAACTCCGTCAACTTCGTCAGCTTCGTCCACTTCGTTCGCCCACTTCGTAAACTTCGTCCACTTCGTCAACTTCGTCAACTTCGTCCACTTCGACCTCTTCGTCAACTTTGTCCACTTCGTCCACTTTGTCCACTTCGTCCACTGCGTCCACTTCGTCCACTTCTTCAACTTAGTCGACTTCGTTGAATTCGTCCACTTCGTCAACTTCGTCTACTTCGTGAACTTCCTCCACTTAGTCCCCTTCCTCAACTTCGTCGAATTCCTCCATTTCGTCCAATTCCTCCACTTCCTCCACTTCCTCCACTTCCACCACTTCGTCAATTTCGTCCACTTAGTCCACTTCCTCCACTTACTCCACTTGCTCCACTTCGTCCAGTTCCTCCACTTCGTCCACTTCGTTCACTTCGTCCACTTCGTCCACTCCGTCAACTCCGTCAACTTCGTCCTCTTCGTCAACTTCGTCCAGTTCTTTCATCCACTTCGTCCACTTTGGCCACTTCATCCACTTCATCAACTTCCTCCACTTCTTCCACTTCCTCCACTTCCTCCACTTCCTCCACTTCGTCCACTTCATCCACTTCTTCAACTTCGTTAACTTCGTCTTCGTCAACTTCGTCCACTTCCTCCACTTCTTCCTCCACTTCGTCCACTTCGTCGACTTCCTGCACTTCCTCCATTTCCTGCACTTTGTCCACGTCGTCCACTTCGTCCATTTCGTGCAATTCCTCCACTTCGTCCACTTCGTCCACTTCCTCCACTTCATCCACTTTGTCAACTTCGTCCACGTCGTCCACTTCCTCCACTTCCTCCACTTCCTCCACTTCGTCCATTTCGTCCACTTCGTCAACTTCATCCATTTCGTTCACTTCGTCAACTTCGTCCACTTCGTCCACGTCGTCCACTTCGTCCACGTCGTCCACTTCCTCCACTTCGTCCACTTCGTCAACTTCATCTATTTCGTCCACTTCGTCATCTTCGTCCACTTCGTCCACTTCCTCTACATCGTCCACTTCCTCCACTTAGTCCCCTTCCTCAACTTCAACGACTTCCTCCATTGCGTCCACTTCGTCCACTTCCTCAGCATCGTCAACTTCATCCACTTCGTCAACTTCGTCAACTTGGTCCACTTCGTCAAATTCGTCAAGTTCGTCCACTTCGTCAACTTCGTCCTCTTCGTCCATGATACAAGAAGGCCTAGCACCATTGGACCTATCACAAGAGGGATGATCAAGAAGCTACAAGATGAGTACTCTCCCAAAGGCCAAACCCTCTTTGCTATCTTTGGATGGAAGATTGGAGACCTAGAAGATGCTTTTAAGATGCCAAAACATGGAGAAGGGTAAAAGTGGACTTTGGCACATGGCCGGGGGTGTGCGCATAGTAGCCTAAGGGGTAGTATTAGCTTATTGTAATTCCACTTATGCGCCTATGTAATAAGCCACGTGAATAATATGGCTTCTAGAAAGCCATCACACTTTGCACATGTGGGTGAGGTGGCACTTGATCTGTATTTTGTGGATCTCCTTACCTCACATGCATTGCATTGCATTGACTTGAGATTTAGCTATATAACCTCCTGGGATAAGCATGTATTTCACTTTTGGAAATTTATAGAAGATGAATTTTGCACTTTGCAATTTCCTCTCATCCGAAAGTCCTCTCTATTTGCTTGCTCTTCCATTCCCTCAAGCCAACTTCCACTTCACCTCACCCTAATCACTTCAATCCGCTGCCAACATCTCATACAATCCAGCCAAAACTGATAGCCTTCTCTGCTACAATTTCTCCAGCACTGAACAATGCTTTCCGTTACTGTTCCATTGATTCTTTGGGTGCAGCAGAGCTGGTTGCTTCCTCCAATCTCACGGATCTGCTTCTATGCATCCTCCTTGATGCATCAGTCCACTTCCTCCACTTCGTCAACTGCGTCAACTTCGTCCACTTAGTCCACTTCCTCCACTTCCTCCACCTCGTCCAACTTCGTCAACTTTGTCAACTGCGTCGACTTCGTCAATTTCGTCAACTTCATCAAATTCGTCGACTTCGTCAACTTCTTCCACTTCGTTCGTCCACTTCGTCAACTCCGTCAACTTCGTCCACTTCGTCAACTTTGTCCACGACGTCAACTTCCTCCACTTCGTCAACTTTGTCCACTACGTCAACTTCCTCAACTTCGTCCACTTCGTCCACTTCGCCCGCTTCTTCCATTTCGTCCACTACGTCCACTTCGTTCACTTCGTCCTCTTCGTCCACTTCCTCCACTTCCTCCACTTCCTCCACTTTGTCCACTTCGTCCTCTTATTCCACTTAGTCCACTTCGTTGAATTCGTCCACTTCGTGAACTTCCTCCACTTCCTCCACTTCCTCCACTTCGTCAACTGCGTCAACTTCGTCCACTTAGTCCACTTCCTCCACTTCCTCCACTTCCTCCACTTCGTCCAACTTCGTCAACTTCGTCAACTTTGTCAACTGCGTCCACTTCGTCAATTACGTCAACTTCATCAAATTCGTCGACTTCGTCAACTTCTTCCACTTCGTCAACTCCGTCAACTTCGTCCACTTCGTCAACTTTGTCCACTACGTCAACTTCCTCCACTTCGTCAAGTTTCTCAAGTTTGTCCACTTCGTCAAGTTCGTCCACTTCCTCCACTTCCTCCATTTCCTACACTTCGTCCACTTCGTCCAATTCTTCCACTTCCTACACTTCTTCCATTTCGTCCACTTTGTCCACTTCGTCCACTTCGTTCGTCCACTTCGAACACTTCGTCAACTTCGTCCACTTCGTCCTCTTCGTCCGCTTCCTCAACTTCCTCCACTTCGTTCACTTCGTCCATTTCGTCCACTCCTCCGTCAACTCCGTCAACTTCGTCCACAATGTTCGCCCACTTCGTGAACTTCGTCCACTTCGTCCACTTCGTCCACTTCGTCATTTGCGTCAACTTCGTCCACTTCCTCCAATTCCTCCACTTCGTTCACTTCGTCAACTTCGTCCACTTCGTCAACTCTGTCCACTACGTCGACTTCGTCCACTTCGTCAACTTCGTCAATTTCGTCAACTTCATCAAATTCGTCGACTTCGTCAACTTCGTCCACTTCGTTCGTCCACTTCGTCCACTCCGACAATTTCGTCCACTTCGTCAACTTCGTCCACTTCCTCCACTGCCTACACTTCGTCCAATTCCTACACTTCGTCCATTTCGTCCACTTCCTCAACTTCCTCAACTTCGTCCACGTCCTCACCTTCCTCCACTTCGTCCACTTCGTCAAGTTCGTCAAGTTCGTCGACTTCGTCAACTTCGTCCACTTTGTCAACTTCGTCCACTTCGTTCGTCCATTCGTACACTTCGTCAACTTCGTCCTCTTCGTCCACTTCCTCCACTTCTTTCACTTCGTCCACTTCGTCCACTTCGTCAACTCCGTCAACTCCGTCAACTTCGTCCACTTCGTCCACTTCGTTCGCCCACTTCGTCAACTTCGTCCACTTCGTTCGCCCACTTCGTAAACTTCGTCAACTTCGTCCACTTTGTCCTCTTCGTCAACTTCGTCCACTTCGTCCACTTTGTCCACTTCGTCCACTTCTAACACTTCGTCCACTTCGTCAACTTCGTCCAGTTCTTTCATCCACTTCGTCCACTTCGTCAACTTCCTCCACTTCTTCCACTTCCTCCACTTCCTCGACTTCCTCCACTTCGTCCACTTCATCCACTTCGTCAACTTGTTCAACTTCGTTAACTTCGTCTTCGTCAACTTCGTCCACCTCCTCCACTTCTTCCTCCACTTCGTCCACTTCGTCCACTTCCTGCACTTCCTCCATTTCCTCCACTTCGTCCATGTCCTCCACTTCGTCCATTTCGTGCAATTCCTCCACTTCGTCCACTTCGTTCACTTCCTCCACTTCGTACACTTTGTTCGTCCACTTTGTCAACTTCGTCCACGTCGTCCACTTCCTCCACTTCGTCCACTTCGTCCACTTTGTCCACTTCGTCAACTTTATCCATTTCGTCCACTTCGTCCACGTCGTCCACTTACTCCACTTCCTCCACTTCCTCCACTTCGTCAACTTCATCCATTTCGTCCACTTCGTCAACTTCGTCATCTTCGTCCACTTCCTCTACATCGTCCACTTCCTCCACTTAGTCCCCTTCCTCAACTTCAACGACTTCCTCCATTGCGTCCACTTCGTCCACTTCCTCAACATCGTCAACTTCATCCACTTCGTCAACTTCGTCAACTTGGTCCACTTCGTCAACTTCGTCAAGTTCGTCCCCTTCGTCAACTTCGTCCTCTTCGTCCACTTCCTCCACTTAGTCTACTTCCTCCACTTCGTTCACTTCGTCAACATCGTCAACTTCATCAACTTCGTCAACTTTGTCAACTGCGTCGACTTCGTCAATTTCATCAACTTCATCAAATTCGTCGACTTCGTCAACTTCTTCCACTTCGTCAACTTCTTCCACTTCGTCAACTTCGTCCACTTCGTCAACTTTGTCCACTACCACAACTTCCTCCACTTCGTCAAGTTCGTCCACTTCCTCCACTTCCTACACTTCATCCAATTCTTCCACTTCCTACACTTCCTCCATTTCGTCGACTTCGTCCACATTCTCATCTTCGTCAACTTCGTCAAGTTCGTCCACTTCGTCAACTTCGTCCACTTTGTCCACTTCTTCCACTTCCTCCACTTCCTCCACTCCTCCCTCCACTTCGTTCACTTCGTCCACTTTGTCCACTTCGTCAACTCCGTCAACTCAGTCAACTTCGTCAACTTCGTCCACTTCGTTTGCGCACTTCGTGAACTTCGTCCTCATCGTCCACTTCGTCCACTTCGTCCTCTTCGTCCACTTTGTCCACTTCGTCCACTTCGTCCACTTATTCCACTTAGTCCACTTCGTCCACTTCGTCAACTGCGTCAAGTTCGTCCACTTCGTCCACTTCGTCAAGTTCGCCAACTTCCTCCACTTTGTCCAGTTCGTCCACTTCGTTCGTCCACTTCGTACACTTCGTCAACTTTGTCAACTTCATCCACTTCGTCCTCTTCGTCCACTTCCTCCACTTCGTCCACTTGCTCCATTCGTCCACTTCGTCAACTTCGTCCGCTTTGTCTACTTCGTCCACTTCTTCCACTTTATTCGTCCACTTCGTCAGCTTCGTCCACTTCGTCCACGTCGTCCACGTCGTCCACTTCCTCCACTTCCTCCATTTCCTCCACTTCCTCCACTTCCTCCACTTCGTCAACTTCATCCATTTCGTTCACTTCGTCAACTTCGTCAACTTCCTTCACTTCCTCCATTTCGTCCACTGCCTCAACTTCGTCAACTTTGTCCGCTTCGTCAACTTTGTCAATTTCGACAACTTCATCAATTCGTCAACTTCGTCAACTTCGTCCACTTCGTCAACTCCGTCAACTTCGACTTCGTCAACTTTGTCCAATACGTCAACTTCCTCCACTTCATCAAGTTCGTCCACTTCGTCAAGTTTGTCCACTTCCTCCACTTCCTACACTTCGTCAATTCTTCACTTCCTACACTTCTCCATTTCGTCGACTTCGTCCACTTTCTCATCTTCGTCAACTTTGTCCACGTCGTCAACCTCGTCAACTTCCTCCACTTCGTCAAGTTCGTCCACTTCGTTAACTTCGTCCACTTTGTCCACTTCGTCCACTTCGTACACTTCGTCAACTTCGTCACATTCATCCACTTCGTCCACTTCCTCCACTCCACTTCGTTTACTTCGTCCACTTTGTCCACTTCGTCAACTCCATCAACCCAGTCAACTTCGTCAACTTCGTTCGCGCACTTCGTCAACTTCGTCCACTTCGTTCGCGCACTTCGTGAACTTCGTCCACATCGTCCACTTCGTCCTCTTCGTCCACTTCGTCCACTTTGTCCACTTCGTCCACTTATTCCACGTAGTCCACTTCGTCCAATTCGTCCACTTCGTCCACTTCGTCAACTGCGTCAAGTTCGTCCACTTCGTCCACTTCGTCCACTTCGTCAAGTTCGTCAACTTCCTCCACTTTGTCCACTTCGTCCACTTCGTTCGTCCACTTCGTACACTTCGTCAACTTCATCCACTTCGTCCTCTTCGTCCACTTCCTCCACTTCGTTCACTTCGTCCACTTCGTCCACTCCGTCCACACCGTCGACTCCGTCAACCTCGTCCACTTTGTTCGCCCACTTCGTGAACTTCGTCCACTTCGTCAATTTCGTCAACTTCGTCCACTTCGTCCTCTTCGTCCACTTCGTCCACTTCCTCCACTTCTACCACTTCCTCACTTCCTCCACTTATTCCCCTTAGTCCACTTCGTGGAATTCGTCCACTTCGTGAACTTCCTCCACTTCGTCCACTTCGTCAACTGCGTCAACTTCGTCCACTTAGTCCACTTCCTCCACTTCCTCCACTTCGTCCAACTTTGTCAACTTCGTCAATTTTGTCAACTGCGTCGACTTTGTCCATTTCGTCAACTTCATCAAATTCGGTCGACTTCGTCAACTTCTTCCACTTCGTTCGTCAACTTCGTCAACTCCGTCCACTTCGTCAACTTTGTCACTACGTCAACTTCCTCCACTTCGTCAACTTTGTCCACTACGTCAATTTCATCCGCTTCTTCCATTTCGTCCACTATGTCCACTTCGTCCTCTTCGTCCACTTCGTCCACTTCTTCCACTTAGTCCACTTCGTTGAATTCGTCCACTTCGTGAACTTCCTCCACTTCCTCCACTTCGTCAACTGCATCAACTTCGTCCACTTAGTCCACTTTCTCCACTTACTCCACTTCGTCCAACTTCGTCATCTTCGTCAACTTTGTCAACTGCGTCGACTTCGTCAATTTCGTCTACTTCATCAAATTCGTCGACTTCGTCAACTTTCTCATCTTCGTCAACTTCGTCAACTTCGTCCACTTCGTCAACTTCGTCCACTTTGTCCACTTCCTCCACTTCCTCCACTTCCTCCACTTCCTCCACTTCGTTCACTTCGTCCACTTTGTCCACTTCGTCAACTCCGTCAACTCAGTCAACTTCGTCAATTTCGTCCACTTCGTTTGCGCACTTCGTGAACTTCGTCCTCATCGTCCACTTCGTCCACTTCGTCTTCTTCGTCCACTTCGTCCCCTTTGTCCACTTCGTCCACTTATTCCACTTAGTCCACTTCGTCCACTTCGTCAACTGCGTCAAGTTCGTCCACTTCGTCAAGTTCGCCAACTTCCTCCACTTTGTCCAGTTCGTCCACTTCGTTCGTCCACTTCGTACACTTCGTCAACTTTGTCAACTTCATCCACTTCGTCCTCTTCGTCCACTTCCTCCACTTCGTCCACTTCCTCCACTTCGTCCACTTCGTCAACTTCGTCCGCTTTGTCTACTTCGTCCACTTCTTCCACTTTGTTCGTCCACTTCGTTAGCTTCGTCCACTTCGTCCACGTCGTCCACTTCCTCCACTTCCTCCATTTCCTCCACTTCCTCCACTTCGTCCACTTCCTCCACTTCCTCAGCTTCATCCATTTCGTCCACTTCGTCAACTACGTCAACTTCCTTCACTTCCTCCATTTCGTCCACTTCCTCAACTTCGTCAACTTCGTCCGCTTCGTCAACTTTGTCAATTTCGACAACTTCATCAAATTCGTCAACTTCGTCCACTTCGTTCGTCCACTTCGTCCACTTCGTCAACTCCGTCAACTTCGTCCACTTCGTCAACTTTGTCCAATACGTCAACTTCCTCCACTTCATCAAGTTCGTCCGCTTCGTCAAGTTTGTCCACTTCCTCCACTTCCTACACTTCGTCCAATTCTTCCACTTCCTACACTTCCTCCATTTCGTCGACTTCGTCCACTTTCTCATCTTCGTCAACTTTGTCCACGTCGTCAACCTCGTCAACTTCCTCCACTTCGTCAACTTCCTCCACTTCGTTCACTTCGTCAACTTATTCAACTTCATCCACTTAGTCCACTTGCTCTACTTCCTCACTTCTTCCACTTTGTCCACTTCGTCCACTTCGTACACTTCGTCAACTTCGTCACCTTCATCCACTTCGTCCACTTCCTCCACTTCCTCCACTTCGTTTACTTCGTCCACTTTGTCCACTTCGTCAACTCCGTCAACCCAGTCAACTTCGTCAACTTCGTCCACTTCCTTCGCACACTTCGTGAACTTCGTCCACATCGTCCACTTCGTCCTCTTCGTCCACTTCGACCACTTTGTCCACTTCGTCCACTTATTCCACTTAGTCCACTTCGTCCAATTCGTCCACTTCGTCCACTTCGTCAACTGCGTCAAGTTCGTCCACTTCGTCCACTTCGTCAAGTTCGTCAACTTCCTCCACTTTGTCCACTTCGTCCACATCGTTCGTCCATTCGTACACTTCGTCAACTTCGTCCTCTTCGTCCACTTCCTCCACTTCCTCCACTTCGTTCACTTCGTCCACTTCGTCCACTTCGTCAACTCCGTCAACTCCGTCAACTTCCTCAACTTCGTCCACTTCCTTCGCCCACTTCGTGAACTTCGTCCACTTCGTCAACTTCGTCCACTTCGTCCTCTTCGTCAACTTCGTCCACTTCGTCCACTTTGTCCACTTTGTCCACTTCGTCCACTGCGTCCACTTCTTCAACTTAGTCCACTTCGTTGAATTCGTCCACTTCGTCAACATCGTCTACTTCGTGAACTTCCTCCACTTAGTCCCCTTCCTTAACTTCGTCGAATTCCTCCATTTCGTCCAATTCCTCCACTTCCTCCACTTCCTCCACTTACTCCACTTACTCCACTTACTCCATTTCGTCAACTTCGTCCACTTAGTCCAAGTCCTCCACTTCCTTCAATTCCTCCACCTACTCAAGTTCCTCCACATCGTCAATTTCGTCCACTTAGTCCACTTCCTCCACTTCCTCCACTTCGTCAATTTCGTCCACTTAGTCCACTTCCTCCACTTCCTCCACTTCCTCCACTTCGTCCACTTCGTCCAGTACCTCCACTTCGTCCACTTCGTTCACTTCCTCCACCTCGTCCACTCCGTCAACTTCGCCCACTTCGTCCTCTTCCTCCACTTCGTCCACTTCTAACACTTTGTCCACTTCGCCAACCTCGTCCACTTCCTCCACTTCGTCAAATTCCTCCACTTCTTCCACTTCCTCCACTTCCTCCACTTCCTCCACTTCCTCCACTTCATCCACTTCGTCAACTTCTTCAACTTCGTTAACTTCGTCTTCGTCAACTTCGTCCACTTCCTCCACTTCTTCCTCCACTTCGTCCACTTCCTCCACTTCCTGCACTTCCTCCATTTCCTCCACTTCGTCCACGTACTCAACTTCGTCCATTTCGTGCAATTCCTCCACTTCGTCCACTTCGTTCAATTCCTCCACTTCGTCCACTTTGTTTGTCCACTTTGTCAACTTCTTCCACGTCGTCCACTTCCTCCACTTCGTCCACTTCGTCCACTTCGTCCACTTTGTCCACTTCGTCAACTTCCTCCATTTCGTCCACTTCGTCAACTTCCTCCATTTCGTCCACTTCGTCAACTTCGTCCACTTCGTCCATGTCGCCCACTTCCTCCACTTCCTCCTCTTCCTCCACTTCCTCCACTTCGTCAACTTCATCCATTTCGTCCACTTCATCAACTTCGTCATCTTCGTCCACTTCCTCTACATCGTCCACTTCCTCCACTTAGTCCCCTTCCTCAACTTCAACGACTTCCTCCATTGCGTCCACTTCGTCAACTTCGTCAACTTGGTCGACTTCGTCAACTTCATCAAGTTCGTCCACTTCGTCAACTTCGTCCTCTTCGTCCACTTCCTCCACTTCGTCAACTGCGTCAACTTCGTCCACTTAGTCCATTTCCTCCACTTCGTTCACTTCGTCAACATCGTCAACTTCATCAACTTCGTCAATTTTGTCAACTGCGTCGACTTCGTCAACTTCATCAAATTCGTCGACTTCGTCAACTTCTTCCACTTCGTCAACTTCGTCCACTTCGTCCACTTCGTCAACTTTGTCCACTACCTCAACATCATCCACTTCGTCATGTTCGTCCACTTCGTCAAGTTCGTCCACTTCCTCCTTCCTACACTTCGTCCAATTCTTCCACTTCCTACACTTCCTCCATTTCGTCGACTTCGTCCACTTTCTCATCTTCGTCAACTTCGTCAAGTTCGTCCACTTCGTCAACTTTGTCCACTTTGTCCACTTCGTCAACTTCCTCCACTTCCTCCACTTCCTCCACTTCGTTCACTTCGTCCACTTTGTCCACTTCGTCAACTCCGTCAACTCAGTCAACTTCGTCAACTTCGTCCACTTCGTTTGTGCACTTCGTGAACTTCGTCCTCATCGTCCACTTCGTCCTCTTCCTCCACTTCGTCCACTTTGTCCACTTCGTCCACTTCGTCCACTTATTCCACTTAGTCCACTTCGTCCACTTCGTCCATTTCGTCAAGTTCGCCAACTTCCTCCACTTTGTCCAGTTCGTCGACTTCGTTCGTCCACTTCGTACACTTCGTCAACTTTGTCAACTTCATCCACTTCGTCCTCTTCGTCCACTTCCTCCACTTCGTCCACTTGCTCCACTTCGTCCACTTCGTCAACTTCGTCCGCTTTGTCTACTTCGTCCACTTCTTCCACTTTGTTCGTCCACTTCGTCAGCTTTGTCCACTTCCTCCATTTCCTCCACTTCCTCCACTTCGTCCACTTCCTCCACTTCGTCAACTTCATCCATTTCGTCCACTTCGTCAACTTCCTTCACTTCCTCCATTTCGTCCACTTCCTCAACTTCGTCAACTTCGTCCGCTTCGTCAACTTTGTCAATTTCGACAACTTCATCAAATTCGTCAACTTCGTCAACTTCGTC
>NC_142171.1:38068302-38199404 GCF_029865625.1 Vigna umbellata
TAAATATGTATTATTCATTAATTATATATTTATTGCTATACCTAATTAAATCTTACTTATTAATTATATATTTATTGTTATACCTAAATTTTAATTATCTTAAAAGATGAGAGTGTTTTCTAAATACACCTAACTTTAAACGAAAGTTGAAAAAATACACTCAAAATTTTAAAGAACGAGATATATATATTAAAAATACATTGAAGAACGTTTCTTTTCCTTTTGAGGTGCCTAAAAGGACAATATTTACTTAGTCCAAATAAACTTAAGAGATCTTTTATTCAGATCTTAATCTTAAATTTTGTCAAATAATATAATAAGATTAAAAGTTTAAGTTTAATTTAATCTTATTACTAAATTAATTTTGTAGTATTAGAGTCTAATATATATAGTAATATTCTTCATGGAATAGTAACATACTTTGTTTCATGCCTTTCCCATGGCACACACAATCTGAAAAGTATTATAATATAAAAGAAGTCAACTTAGGAAATTAGGGCAGAATTATGTTATCCCATGGGGAAATGAAAGGGTGCAGAATTCACACGCATTGGGGGTATATGTAATGTAACAGTTGTTGTTGTTGAGAACAATACGCAAATGCTATTCTAGGGTTACTTGCATTAAACGTTTTCACTCTTTTAAGTTTTTGCTTCACTCAACTTTCTATGAAACCTCATGTGTTTGATTCAATTTTTGCTACCTTTGTCGGAACAAATTCTTCTATTCTCACAACTAAACCATTTTCTGCAGCTTTAACCTTAAATATGTTAGGTTAGTTGTATCATCATGAATAAAGTAAAGATATAGTAAAGGTTCATGTCACTAAGGTATAATACATGGTCCATGTTTTAAGTCTCTCAAATTAATATTTTTTTATCCTTAGTTTAGAGACTCAATTAGTGATAGTAATTAATGAGACAAAACTAGAGTGATTGTATATAACAACCTAATGGATGAAATAAACACAAATATTTGTTAGGATAAACTTTACTTTATGACTTTAATAATAGGTTAAGAAGTAAATTTTAAATTTAACTCAATTCTATAAAATCAGTTTATAAGATGAGGTTTGCATTATTTATATAATGTGAATATGCCTTATTCTAATTGATATGAGATCCCCAATATATTTAAAATATTACTTTACAAACTAACACTCAAATAAATATATTGAATGATAACTCAACTAGTTATTGGACTAAAGACTATTCATAATTGACATTATCATTCTTTTTATTTTGTTTATTTTTTATTTTTTATTGATATTTTTATTATTACTTTTAAAATAATTAAGGTTTTTATTTAATAAATTAGGAAATATAAATATTGATTCTTATTTGAAAAATTATTATGCACATGGAAATTACTCAAGATTAAAGAATGTTTCAACAAAATCAATTATCAACATATTGGATTACTTTAATTACAAAAATCATATACAAATTTCAAGCTCAATCTAATTTGAGCAAACTCACCCATGTCCTATAAATAGAAGGTTCGGCAAAGTTAGAAAGACACACTCTTGAAACATGGAAAACTAACTCTAAGAGAGATATGATGAATATTCATTCTGGAGACATTGTTTATTATTCTTTCTAGTGTTGAGAATGTATAGAAGTAATTAATTTCCTTATTCACGGGGTTGGAAGTAATGTATTTTCAATCTTTTATAGTTTATACTATTCAATATATTTCTTTTTCATTTATCGTGTGTTTTATTCTTAATCTTAAATGCATGAATTGATTAATTGTATATTTATGGTATATGATTATTGGACATGATATAATAACCTAAACTACAATAAAACAACTAATTGATTAAACATTTAAACATAGAGTTCATCGTTGGTGAAATTTTTAATAAGAAAATGTCTAATACATTGAAATTCTTATTAATAAGTTTATACTTGTCTCTATGATACTGAGACTTGTTAAATAGTTGTATGAATGCTAAACTAAAAATTGGATGTAAATTAATTTATAGTTTTCCTTAGGATCTTAAGATTTATGATTCACACACATTCTTACACATAAATCATAATAGGATACTAACATTGATCCATGAGAGATTTAATAAGAATGTGTTCTTCAATCTCTAATCTCGTTTTCACAATCTATCTATTTACCCTTCTTTCTCCTCTTACACTTTCTTGATAGCTTACGGTGAAAAAATCTCTTTATCAGAGATAAAACCCTAATTGCATTTTATAATCCAACGTCCATCAAGTTGGATTTTATTTTATTTTTATTTTATTCTATTATAACTTCTCATAATAACTAATAGATCTTTATATCTTATTAAATCACATTTCGATCTATCATATATAATATTTCAAATGAATAATATAATAGAATTAATTTGTCAATTAATTATAACATTAGAACTATATTATTTAGTATTTTTCATATTAATTTGATACATGAAATCTAACCCAAGGAAATTTCTATCACATAATAATTTCATAAGTTTTATTGATTTTCCAGTTTTTTAATTTATTTCATACACAAATTATTTTCATTCTTTTAAAGTTTTTAGCCTTAATTAATAAATAAACATAATTTTTTAGCAATACAAATTTATGTAAAAAATGATATTTAGATTTATTCACTGTGTTATTTGTACGATTTGATACATTTATTAATTTTCTAACAACTATCTGTCTCGTCCCATCTATTATTGGAAACATAGCATAAATAACATTAACTATGATCCAATGAACCAATAAGAATGGCATAAAAAGGAAAGCTGTCAAGAATTATTGGCTCTAAAAAGCAAAGCACTTGAAATAGGAATTTTTAGAGATGTTCTGTACCCATTTATTTCTGTCTGCCTCTTCTCTTCTTCCATTGTTCTTTTTATTTTGGAGGATTGCAGCATTTTGGATAAGGAAATAGTATATATAGTTGCTTGCTTGAAAAGGTTCTCAACTTCAACTATTATTCATAACTTGCAGACATATTTTATGTGTTGTCGGATACTTTGCACCAAATACGCCTTCAAAGTTTTGGGGAATGTTAAAGGAACTTAACCTTTTTACCCTTTTGTTTTTCATCATCATCTCATACACTTCATTTACAATCAAATTATATTTGAATTGCTATTCATATAAATACTAAATATATATTTCTTCCTTACTTAATGACTCAATACTTAACTGAGTAACTATTAACAGAATATAAATATAAGTAATAGTTTTAATTATTTAACTTATAAATATATATTAATATTAAAAGAAGTACTTATTTAACTTTTATTTATTTATCATTATTATCATTTTAAATTTATATGGACTTGAAACTCTTGGAATAAAAATCCTTTTAACATTAATAATCTAATTGGAATTCGTCCTTAAGAAATAAGCTAACTTAACAAAGGAAACTTAGTTCCTCTTTTTTGCCCTCATCCAAAGAATGTTTCATCTTCCAGTAAAACAAAATTATGTATTTTTTTTCATTGTTATTCAAGTTGTATGTAACTTTCAACCTTTACACTTTAATCTTTTGAAAAATAAAAATTTCATAGGGAACCAATTTATACATGTTTTTGTTGGTTTTTTCGGTGTTTAGTCCCATCTTGATAAAATGTTGAGTAATGATACTTTTTGTTAAGTATTCATAAATAGGTTTTGAAGTGTTGAATCACATTAAATTTCTTTTATGTTTTTATTTATGTTTCTGTTTTTATTTGTTATGTTTTCAAAATTATTTTTTTATTGCGTGATTTCCAACAGTGGTATCAAAGTTGAAAAATAATTTGTCATGTTAAGTAGAGTAAATATGATGTGTTGAATTTCTTAGGAAAATGTTAGTGCTCGTCTTTTTTTTTGTAATGACTTTGTTGATATGTATGGTGGAGTCTAGCTTGATAATCATTTTGAATATCGACGAGTTGTTAGTGATAATGATTTGAAAAATACTAACAACGAGTCCGATGTACAAGACAATGATCATTGATACTAGAGAAAAATTGTCACGAGAATAAATATGTGTATATCATTAGTGATAAGAGCAATTCAAACATATATATACTAAAAATGTGAAAATATATATATTCTAACATGTGAGACTTTTGGTGAAAGAAAAATAAATTGATCACCAAAATTCCCAGAGTAATATGAGAAAGAAAATAACAAAAAAAAATACTATAAATATAAAAAAAGAAATATTTGTGTTATTTTTAGAATTATTTCCACAATTCAACAAGTTTTCTTGGGTACTCGTGTGTCATTTGAGGGATTAGAATTTTTTCAAAAAAATTATATGAAGACTTTATTATTTTTTCTAAAAAGTTGCATAAAAAAGTTTTTATAGACTAATGTAATAATGGCTATAAATTTCAAAAACTGAAGTTATTAGACAATAGAACCTATCGAAATCAAAACCCAGAAAAGATATTTGAAAAATAAAATGAATAGTATTTGGTAGTTTTGTAAATAATAATGAATAAAAGAGAAATAATACTTTCATACTCTTAAAAAAAAATACACCCACTTTATAATGCACATTAATAATATAATATATTATAATGTTAAATCCAAAAAAAAAAACTAATATAATAAAATAATATTTTGATTTTAATTAAAAATGTTATTTGGTAGGCGCTAAGTGATGAGTCTGTCTAAAGATGATTCATAACAGAGAGATAACATCCAAATACACATATAAAAAAATGAACACCATCTTAAATCTAAATTCTTAAAACTTAGTTTTCTCATATTTAATCAAGGTGAGAATTAAACTCATACCTTGATTTTCAATGCTAAGATACAACGATCCATTCATGAAAACTACATTAATACATTAAAAACACCATATTCGTTCTTAGAAAATAATGTTGTGCACATACACACTCATTAATGAAAACTTAAATCCCAAAAAAAGGACTACATAAGTATGGAGGCAATATAAAACAATGATATGAGGTTTTTCTAATTATTAGGTTCCTTTAGCTTCTACCAACTCTTGCTCTATCTATTGCTAATTTAAAGTCAACGCACCTGTTCATAGACTTCATTAGCCTTCATAAACCTAAAATTAAGTCAAATTTAATTGAGAGTTCACAAGCTAAACTTCATATAACTACTGCTTAGTGAAATTCTCTGCACAAATTTAAGGTCAACACACTTAAAAAATATGTTACGCTATTTAAAAAATTTATTTTAGTTTTTGCTATTGTTTTCATTTATGAAATAAAGACAGTTTGAGAATATATATATATATATATATATATATATATATATATATATATATATATATATATATATTATATATATATATATATATATATATATATATATATATATATATATATACTATTGGTTTCCAACCAGGCTTAACTAATATAAGCTCATAAAGAATGTGGTTGCAACCTATTCGGGACTAATCCATATTTCACCCCTCTTAGCATTCGGATTTTATTTCCTAATTTCTTAATTTTAAATAAACATTTTACATATTTCGAAAATATTTGGAATAAACTTTCCAAAAAAATATTAAAAGAATTTCCGAAATAAAATTAAAAAAAAAATTTCGAAACGCATAGAATGCATTTCATTGATAAGTTTTTTCAGAATAGGATTTTTGGAATACATTTTCCCAAATGTATATAATAATGAATTTTTTTCCAAATATCTTAAATGTCTTTCAAAAAGCGTTTTTTAGAATACATGAAATGTGCTCCAAAATGGTTTTTCTGGAACGAGTTATTTTTCACATTTTCTTCTCTTCTGCAAAACAGTGGAGGTACAGTTAGTAATATTAGGGGTGTGGGAAACAATAGCCTTGGAACTTTAGACAGTTTTTTCCCCTTATAACTTCTTTTCACACTACCTTAATATAAAAAATGAATTATGTATATTCATCACGACACCTCATACCCAATTCGAAATTGTATTATAAAATAAGTAATTTTAAATATTTTCAAATTACATAGTTCAAAATTATTTTAAATATATTTTAGACTATATATAATGTAAAATTATATTCTAAATAAAATAATTCAAAATTATATATTTTTGTATTCAGATTATGAATTACACAATATGAAATATGATTTCAAATTAAACAATGTAGAAATCATATTCTGAGTTACGTAAAATATTAACAAATTACGAAATTTAAAATGTTATAATAAAAATATGTTAATCATGTTCTTTTTTCTATTTTACAAGATAAAGAAAAGAAAATATAGAGATAAAGGAAGAAATTACCAACTTTAGATTACGAGAAATCTATTGCTTCAAATGTCAAAAAAATATTCATGATATTTCAGTGTTTTTAAGATTTTCACTAAAAAATATTTAATTCATAAAACTTGAAATAAAGTACCCATAATTTATTTTTTTAATATTTTATAAATGTCTACGTTGTTCTTTGATAGGATAATATGGGTTTCCAATACAAATACTAAAACAACTGAAGATTAGGAAGGGAGAACTAAAATATCAATAAGTTCATAACTGAAATCCCATCTTTTAATTTCTTATGCTCCTGAAATCAATAAAAGAAAAAAAAAACACTTTAAAAACTCCAACTCGAAAACGACTGCTTTGGTTGAACCAAATTAATAATTCAATCACTACACATGATTCTCAATATTCAAGATAAATATAAACATCTAAATTAAATATATTATAATACTTAATATTAAGTTTTGATAGAATACGCATCTATTACCGATAACAAAAGGTAAAATAATAAATTAATATAATATCAAATCATATTGTAAATTTAAAATAATATATTAATATAAATTATTAAATCATATATTTTATAAAAACTAAAAATAAATTACCATAAAAAAATCATTAGATATATCATGAATTTATAATAGTATTGTGAAGTCAATGGTGAATGCACGAACATGTAGATAAAGTGTAACATCCCAAAATATATAGCAATGTATATATGTAGAATGCATCGATTATAATAATAGAAAGCAGTTAAGAGTACACAATAGATAGGATTAAGGAGTACAGTTATCCAAGTCTGGCTGGGAAGTTTTAAAACTTAAGTACAAGTTCATAATTCTCCAAAATACATGATTGAATAAAGATTCAATGGGACCTAAAGAGTGTTTCCAAAATACAGATCATGATAAAATGAAGTCTAGAAGTCTTTCAAAATGAAGAGCTATTTAACATAAGAGCTAGTAGAAATCCTAAGCACTAGGTGCTGGGTCTTCCTCAACTTCCAAAGCTTGCTCCAAAGGTACATCATCACCTACTGCTCACATCCAAAGGATTGGATGATCATCGCAAGGGGGAAAGCAAACACATGCAACACATACAAATGCAAGGGTGAGCTAGGTCTCAAACAATCATACAATTCATTTTCAATCAATCTAGCATTTCCCAGAATATCCATACGCACATAAACACCTTAGTCATCATAAACATAAGCATTTATTTCATAAAACTCATCAAGACAAGCATCCTATCATGTTAAGACTCTAGACACGTCCGGACATAGAATGTATGTAGAGCTGGGGCGGGTTGTGCACTTGTGATGGCCTCTACTGCTTTGCAAAGCCATTGCCGAGGGGTTCCACCCGACCATACACAAGGCTAGTCCGTTACCGCGGAATAGACCTTCAGTGATAGCGCCTACCCTAGGACCTCCCACTACTCCCACCACACGCGTCAATCCTCTCTAAGTGAGAATGAAAGACCGTTGGAGTGTTAGGGATAACCCCCCATATGGAAGCCTCTCACATTCATTCAATACACTAACTGATCCCACCGAGAGATCTTAATTTCATATTCAATCCGACCACTTTAAATCACATGATATTCCTCTTGGATCAATAATGTACCTCATAAACCACTTTGATTCAATCAACATAAAATTTCATAGTCATTCAAGTGCATTCTTACTATATTGTCTCATACCAAACCCATACACCCTCATACAACATTAACCATGTCATAAAACAACTCATACATTACATACTTTCACAAAACCATCACTTATCAACACAAAATTCTTTAGGACTTTTAATTACCAATACTTAAGTAATTCAAACAGCTTGGAGACCCTCACCAATGGCTCCGGAAGGGTCAAAAACCCCCAGAACGAACTAAAGAACGTCCAAAACGGACATCCGGAACTCCCAAAACATCAAAAACACCAAAAACACTCCACCTGCGACACATAATTCGCTCAGCGCACCCCCCCTTGTGCGCTGTGCGAATTTCCCAGACAAAAGGACCGCTAAAATTCGCATAGCGCACCCTATTTCGCATGGCGAATTGATTCGCAGCGTACATCACTTCAAACCTCTCGCTATGCACCTCACTCGCTCTTCGAATTAAATAGGCAGTGATCCTAAACCACCACCAGTCGCATAGCGACAGGATTCGCCATGGCGAGTCCAAAAACAGTGAGCATCACCCTCTGGAAATTCGCACAGCGCACTAACTCGCACAGCGAATTTCCAAAACAGTGAGTACCCCTTTTCAGGGTCTCGCTATGCGAGACAACTCGCATAGCGACACTGCATAATCTGCAGTACGTGAATTCTGCATAATCACTCACTTACACTAACCCTTACCATATCTAGGACTCTTGGTTAATTTCTAAGACCTCTTATTCGATTATTACTGGTAATTCTTCTTGTCTAGATGATCCAAACCCTCCCTAGTATTAATGTAAAGTGATTAAATTCAGTTTTACCATTTAAAACATCAATCCTTGCCACTTATGAACACATTCTCATCTCAACCATTATCTCAGGACTTACTCAGTTCTCTGACCCCTCACCAGTTCTGTTGGCTCAACTAAACTATCCCAACTGCCCAATTAGTCACCGGAGAAGAATCAGATGTCTGAACGCATCAGTCTCACCTTCGCCGCCAACACATATGACTAGTCACAACGTACTGGACCAGGCCAGGGCTGCTCTATGATCAGGGATGTGCCAACTCAGGTTTTTAAGATTCTTCTATCCTACCAACACAGTGCTCTCAACAAGTCCTAATTGCCTTATAGTACTCTAGACCCCATTCACCCAATTTTAGTACTCCACTTCCCTCACAGTAACCTAAAGCAGTACATGTATCCACTCACCATCCATTTTAATTATTTCCCAGAGATCTTACTCAAATCCAGAAACCCAGTACAGCCAACGTAATGCTCATTCAAGTCAAACAAAGTTCAGCACACTATGGTTACATAACTTCCACACATCCAGTAGATACAAATCAACATGCTCATCACAAAACATAATTAAACAGTACATAGCAGTTCAAGTCAACACACCAATTCAGGACTTAACATGCAAATATCTCAAAATAATTTCAAACAAAGAACTAGCTCCCCTTACCTCAAAGTCGAACTACCAAGCTCACAGAGACGCTCCCTCACGGTATTTCACTAACTGAGAACTGAACCAAACCTGGTCCAATCGAAAATGCGATCGGTTCAAAAGGAAGCCTTCGGTGAGATGAACGCCTGAGCACCTTCCATCCCAAGATTGAACGGTTCAAAGAGCTGAAAAATTTAGAGAGAAGGCAGAGAAGAGTTTAGGGCAAAATGTTTTCTTTTTAGAGAGAGAAAGGGAAAGGCAGAAATGGATTTACTCTAGCTTTTGGGGAATGACCCTGGCTAAGTTAAGGTTCCCTTAGTCTGGGCCTGACTGCCTCCAACTAGGGCCCAATGGCCTTATAATTTTCCAGGTCCTCACATTCTCCCCAACAATTTAAAATTTTCGTCCTCGAAAATTAGACTTGTCAACTAGAAGGAATAATCCATCTTCATCACAGACTCTGGAACCGCCACTTATTTTGACGAAATACTACTCCCCTCAACTTCACCAACAATGAAACATTGCCTCTGTACTAAAATGCTCTAATGCTCAACAGTGTAGATTGGTTTAGCCATTATTCTCAAAACAATTCTAAATTTATACGCCTCAACTTTTAAGTACCTTTCTTTCATATAACCAATCCTATGGTGTCTGCCACACTGCTAACCACTTATCAATCTTCCGCTACTTCTTGTAAATTTCTTTTGAGACTTCCACTAATCTAGTCTTCAATTTAACCCTTGACTCATACTCATTTACCTCCTCTTACTTCTTCTAAGAACCACCACACCATTGACTTGATCATTACCGCTTCTGATTTAATTACCGTCTATTATGCTCTTGATCACCTTTAACCACCTCCATTCTGAGGACTTCACATTGCTTTACTGATCTCCACTCTTGAGTAGCATAGTTTCCAGCTATACTACCCGATTACCAAATTAAATCTTTACTCTGTTGCAGTGACAAAACCAATTTGAGCACTCTATCTTCACTTCGTTATCTCACTAACTTGAACCATATGTAATTCTTGATCCACTAGCTTGCACTCATACTTAGATTTGTAACCTCTTCAACTTGAGATCACTAGCTTGATCGGTATCAAGCCAACTCATGATACATCTCGAACTAGGATTGTCCAACCTGCGCTTTCTCAACCATTTTGAGAAACCCACTAGTTATAGTATTTCAACTATACTAACAAAATCACTTTACAGCTTCACTAGAGACCCCAATCATCATATTCTTTAACCAACTCTTATTCAATATTTGCCAAACCAAGAACTTGAATCTTCTCTTTGTGCAACCCTTCTATTAACATTTCGCTACCTTTAGATTGCCACTATAACTCAAAACCATAACTTAAATCATCTTTCTCGTCCACCGACCCACTCTTCATGTTCCAAATTCATTAATACTTCCTTACTTTAAAGTTGACCCTGAAGCTTGAAACCCAAGGCTCACTTATCTTCCCTGCTTGATACATGTTTCTTTCACACCTAAACTCACTTCTGACTCTTGAAGATTACCAAACACTCCCAACTCATGCTCATATAACAACATCAATACTATTTCAAAGAACTCGTCCCTCACAATCCACCAATCCACAATTTTGAAAGCTCTTCATGCATACCTATTACTGACAATAACATGCTCACCATCATTCGCTGCGCTACTCTGATCCTTATACTTCCTTACTCACCAATTTACTGAAAAGAACACTTCCTTCATGACAACTGTAACCAGAAAATGATCACCCTCGAAGAACCTTTCTCAGAACTTCTATGACCTTACAAAACCCTGAAAACTCTTCCCTTGCATAATAGCCTTGTCATTCCATTTCCTCAACACTGTTTTCTACTCCACAAAACGACCATGCCCGAAATCACTCCTGATTGTTAAGACTTATACTAGACTGTGCCAACATGTCCTCTATTTCTCTTTTGCGATTCTTCAACCTTGTAGTTCTCCCTATGATTATACTGAGTCCAAATATTATTGCTCTAACTCAACCTCCATCTTCCTCTTGCACTACACGACTTAAACCGGAACCACCCAAAAATTTCGGACACTGGTGTTGCCTAAGACCCCACTCCAAAGTGAATTCCACTTCTCCAAGTTATAAAATCCCATACTCGTTGCAGAACACCAACCAAAACCCTTGCACCATAAAGATTTATCTTCTTGAAATACGAAGCTTCTATCAAAGACTACAAAGCACTAAAGAACTAGTTTGAAACAACAAACCTCCCTTGAATCACACCTCAAACTTACAAAAGAACAACATCATCTCTTCTTCATTTGCAATTTAAAGACATCTTGAATTCTCATAACACTTGCTTCCATCTTTCGCTCAACTATACTTGATGCACCACCTTCGTTCTCCTTCCCTGTCAAGAAACCACTCCATATAAACTTCAAACTTGAGCCCTTAGATTAACTCCACAAACACCACATCACTCATAATTCTTCTTGCACTCATCCTGTCCAAATTAACTTAAAACCTTCTTCTTCAAGAATTGCCCTCTTCAACTCGGAATCGTCAAAATACAAACCCCATCTTTAATCCTCTAAACCTCAAGATACTCTTAACCAACAACACCAATCCTTTGACCTTATCTGAACTTACCAACTCACTGCCTTCTGCAATCCATCATTCAACATCCACTTCTCTCTTGATCAAACTCAGCCGAACATTGAACATCACCATAACACCATACCCAAAGAAAATTAACTTTATCACAACATGCAACTTCATAACTCTAAACATCTCAACCAACCCAAACTTCTCTGATCATTCTCGATACCCTCTTTAGCAACTTATACTACAACCACCCTTTATCATCTTTCTAAAACATTTCTTCTCCTCTCTTCATCCACTGTGCTCTTAATTCTCTGACCTTATACTTTCTTACCAAACTGACATTCTGGTGTACTCCTTCCTTCAACATTTGAAATCTCTCATCTCAGCCAATGATCAAACATTTATTTTATACGAACCACTAATCTTGAAACATTCTTCTAAACTTGACTATGCATTATCCGATTGCGATTAATGCTTAACCACTCCATTCGGTTATTCAACTCACAGTCCTACAATACTTCAATTCTCCTCACACACTTCATGTTCCCTCAACTTGGAGATCCGGCTTCTATTACACCCTCCTTAAATCCGTTCTATGCTTTACACACTGCTCCTCAAACCCTTCTTCTTCTACTTCCTATCAAAATAACGATTTCCCGTGGTCCACTTATTTCTTTCTTAACTTAAGCTTCACACCATCTATTACTTCTCTTATTCAGATTCCAATCATCGCCAATACATTGGTCCATGTTACAAATCTCACCCAATGCTACTCCGTTGCTCACCAACATTTTTTTTTTCTTCTAACCTCTGACGCTACTGATATACTAAACCAAATTGATTTCTCAAACCCTGTTACACCCATGCTTATCCAAAGCTCCTCTTAATCTAGCCTCCGAACCCCACTCTTCTTGTGGAACGTACAATAGCTGATCTTCTGACTCTGCTCTTGAGAACTTTTTCTTCACCTAAAACATTACTTCTAAATTCCAATATCTTCACTTGTCCTTTAAAGCCTAAATTTTTAGTCTTCTAACTCCTTATCTTCGAGGCCAGAATTTGCCTCAAAGGCTTTAACCAATTCTAATGAAGGTATACAGGTCAAGTTGTCCTTGAATCTGCATTCCTCTACTACTATAGAGCACATTACACCACTACAAAGGCAAGAACAAGACAGGAATTACTACAGGAAACAACACTGGAACCCTAACTCTTTCTTACCTCAAACCTTCAGAATTAAGAAAGGAAAATCATCTATGGTAAAAGTCATGAGTGTGCACCCTCATCACTCCTATCAAGACGTTTTCTGTTCTCAAAACCTCCAGTTAGATACAATACTATACTATCTAGACTTGGAGGAAATGGTAAATTATACCATTTACACTCAATTCTTCACAGAGAAGACACGACAAGCCCTCAACTCACAGGTCATCCTAAGGACAAACTGCTCTGATACCATTAATGTAACATCCCAAAATATATAGCAATGTATATATGTAGAATGCATCGATTATAATAATAGAAAGCAGTTAAGAGTACACAATAGATAGGATTAAGGAGTACAGTTATCCAAGTCTGGCTGGGAAGTTTTAAAACTTAAGTACAAGTTCATAATTCTCCAAAATACATGATTGAATAAAGATTCAATGGGACCTAAAGAGTGTTTCCAAAATACAGATCATGATAAAATGAAGTCTAGAAGTCTTTCAAAATGAAGAGCTATTTAACATAAGAGCTAGTAGAAATCCTAAGCACTAGGTGCTGGGTCTTCCTCAACTTCCAAAGCTTGCTCCAAAGGTACATCATCACCTACTGCTCACATCCAAAGGATTGGATGATCATCGCAAGGGGGAAAGCAAACACATGCAACACATACAAATGCAAGGGTGAGCTAGGTCTCAAACAATCATACAATTCATTTTCAATCAATCTAGCATTTCCCAGAATATCCATACGCACATAAACACCTTAGTCATCATAAACATAAGCATTTATTTCATAAAACTCATCAAGACAAGCATCCTATCATGTTAAGACTCTAGACACGTCCGGACATAGAATGTATGTAGAGCTGGGGCGGGTTGTGCACTTGTGATGGCCTCTACTGCTTTGCAAAGCCATTGCCGAGGGGTTCCACCCGACCATACACAAGGCTAGTCCGTTACCGCGGAATAGACCTTCAGTGATAGCGCCTACCCTAGGACCTCCCACTACTCCCACCACACGCGTCAATCCTCTCTAAGTGAGAATGAAAGACCGTTGGAGTGTTAGGGATAACCCCCCCATATGGAAGCCTCTCACATTCATTCAATACACTAACTGATCCCACCGAGAGATCTTAATTTCATATTCAATCCGACCACTTTAAATCACATGATATTCCTCTTGGATCAATAATGTACCTCATAAACCACTTTGATTCAATCAACATAAAATTTCATAGTCATTCAAGTGCATTCTTACTATATTGTCTCATACCAAACCCATACACCCTCATACAACATTAACCATGTCATAAAACAACTCATACATTACATACTTTCACAAAACCATCACTTATCAACACAAAATTCTTTAGGACTTTTAATTACCAATACTTAAGTAATTCAAACAGCTTGGAGACCCTCACCAATGGCTCCGGAAGGGTCAAAAACCCCCAGAACGAACTAAAGAACGTCCAAAACGGACATCCGGAACTCCCAAAACATCAAAAACACCAAAAACACTCCACCTGCGACACATAATTCGCTCAGCGCACCCCCCCTTGTGCGCTGTGCGAATTTCCCAGACAAAAGGACCGCTAAAATTCGCATAGCGCACCCTATTTCGCATGGCGAATTGATTCGCAGCGTACATAACTTCAAACCTCTCGCTATGCACCTCACTCGCTCTTCGAATTAAATAGGCAGTGATCCTAAACCACCACCAGTCGCATAGCGACAGGATTCGCCATGGCGAGTCCAAAAACAGTGAGCATCACCCTCTGGAAATTCGCACAGCGCACTAACTCGCACAGCGAATTTCCAAAACAGTGAGTACCCCTTTTCAGGGTCTCGCTATGCGAGACAACTCGCATAGCGACACTGCATAATCTGCAGTACGTGAATTCTGCATAATCACTCACTTACACTAACCCTTACCATTTCTAGGACTCTTGGTTAATTTCTAAGACCTCTTATTCGATTATTACTGGTAATTCTTCTTGTCTAGATGATCCAAACCCTCCCTAGTATTAATGTAAAGTGATTAAATTCAGTTTTACCATTTAAAACATCAATCCTTGCCACTTATGAACACATTCTCATCTCAACCATTATCTCAGGACTTACTCAGTTCTCTGACCCCTCACCAGTTCTGTTGGCTCAACTAAACTATCCCAACTGCCCAATTAGTCACCGGAGAAGAATCAGATGTCTGAACGCATCAGTCTCACCTTCGCCGCCAACACATATGACTAGTCACAACGTACTGGACCAGGCCAGGGCTGCTCTATGATCAGGGATGTGCCAACTCAGGTTTTTAAGATTCTTCTATCCTACCAACACAGTGCTCTCAACAAGTCCTAATTGCCTTATAGTACTCTAGACCCCATTCACCCAATTTTAGTACTCCACTTCCCTCACAGTAACCTAAAGCAGTACATGTATCCACTCACCATCCATTTTAATTATTTCCCAGAGATCTTACTCAAATCCAGAAACCCAGTACAGCCAACGTAATGCTCATTCAAGTCAAACAAAGTTCAGCACACTATGGTTACATAACTTCCACACATCCAGTAGATACAAATCAACATGCTCATCACAAAACATAATTAAACAGTACATAGCAGTTCAAGTCAACACACCAATTCAGGACTTAACATGCAAATATCTCAAAATAATTTCAAACAAAGAACTAGCTCCCCTTACCTCAAAGTCGAACTACCAAGCTCACAGAGACGCTCCCTCACGGTATTTCACTAACTGAGAACTGAACCAAACCTGGTCCAATCGAAAATGCGATCGGTTCAAAAGGAAGCCTTCGGTGAGATGAACGCCTGAGCACCTTCCATCCCAAGATTGAACGGTTCAAAGAGCTGAAAAATTTAGAGAGAAGGCAGAGAAGAGTTTAGGGCAAAATGTTTTCTTTTTAGAGAGAGAAAGGGAAAGGCAGAAATGGATTTTCTCTAGCTTTTGGGGAATGACCCTGGCTAAGTTAAGGTTCCCTTAGTCTGGGCCTGACTGCCTCCAACTAGGGCCCAATGGCCTTATAATTTTCCAGGTCCTCACATAAAGCCTACTCTTATTCATTTGGTGCAAAATTAATCAATTATCTAATAAAGTAGGTTAAGCAAATAAGTCATAATAAAAAAGTTTGATTCCTAGTAAAATAATTGTTACAAAAAGAAGACTTTTATAGGATGTATAAATTTCATTTTATCAATTTAAGAGATTTAACTCTGATAAAGCCTCTAGTTTATATATTTCATTTAATCAATTTAATAGTTTTTTATAAATTAGATTTATTTTATTAAAAGATAAATATTTTTCATTACTTCAAGATTTTCATCTAAATAAATAAAGAATCACAATTTCACTCAATCAACAATAGTCTATTGGGATATTTATTTGGATTTTTCATTTTATTATTTACACGATACACTTGTTAATATTGTAATAAGTTTTTGACGTCATTGTCAAAAATTTATGTTTGATTTAATAAATTGTGTTTTTTTACGAATTTAGGTTTAAAGTGTTTATAATTTGTTTATATTATTTTTATTTTTGTTATTTGTGATTTAGTGGAATTTTAGTTATATTTAATTTAAAATGTTTAACTCATTCTTATAGTGTTTCTTATTTTGTATGAGAGGCAGGATACTGGTTGATTAATTACTTTGCAATCCTAGAATTAAACGAACAATCCATAGCAATAACAATATACGTCGAAGGCTTTTCAAAGAAACATCGAAGCCTCATTAAGAAAAGCAAAAACTGTTTTAGATTTCTCAAATTTGTCTCATCTTCAATCGTCATATCAATAAAAAGAGATAAATATGGCGAAAGAACGTAAAGACATCGTATTTTGGAACAATATTCAACATTTGTGTAGGACCATTAAATTTCAATTGTATTATCAAACTGGTGGTGAATGTAGCCAACATATATATGTAGCCAATATATATTAAGTGAAAAAAAGTTGAGTACTTCCTATGATCATGTTTTGTGTCTCTAGAATAAAGACGTAATAGCCATAAGATATAGTTAATTATACAAATACTTGAATTATTGTATATTTTTCAGTCTAGTACAGCTTGATTGTTAATTATGAAAAAATAATCATTTGTAATTATCAATTACTTATTGTTCATATATATTTGATAAATATATATAATCAATTATATTCAATTATGATTATATTTTCTGAGTTCCTAAGATGTTAGTGAATATATAAAATTATAAGACTCAATTAAGTTTTACATCTTCTATAAATTTAAATGCTAAAATTAATTATTTTTTACATCTATTAATTGTTTTCATCAATTTATGAAAAAAATATTAGATCTAAAAAGTATTTGATGTTTAAAATACATTATTTCTTTATGTTGTAGTTGAGGATGACATGCTTACTTATAAAGCATGCTTTTGTAGTGTTCAATGCTTTACCCACTGAAATCATTATATATTAGAAAGTCATTAATTCTATGTAATAACATATAAAATACTGATTCGCATAGTCATTAAATCTATAAAAAAAATTAATATCATGTGGGTAACACTTATTGTTATATAAAAAAGTAATACATAAATTGTCTCATAACAATAAACCAACCAAATTACAATTATAAATTGTGGTATTTAAATTGTTATATGCTTAAATAGAAAAAAATACACTTAAAGTACAAATATTTGACATAATAATATATTAGTATATTGTTTATTCAACCATTAATATCATAACAAAAGTAACAAATTCTATTAAATTATGTTTGGAAGTTGTATTCTATATTATATTGGTGCAACCAAATAATGGTAAAGTTTTTTTACATTAGATTGGTTTTGGAAGTATAATTTATATTACATTTATCTGTCGATAATTTGATTCAATGATTACTTGTGAAGACCGTTACCTACGGATGGCAGACAGTAAATAAATTATCAAGTGATTTTATTACTTAAAAGACAAAATTTTGTTCAAAATTTACTAATATCATTGTTACGAGAAACGAATTCAACGACTTTTGGACGGAAACGTTACGTAACTTTGTATTTATAGGAATAATAAACAAATTATTTTTTAATAATTTTTTAAAAAAATAAATAAAATATATTTTGATAACTTTAAAATTACGTGACTTTATCTGTTCGAAAATAACTGGATCTGTTTTTTATTGGCTACGTCAACATACAGATAGATTTTATGTAATTGGAAATTCATCGCCAGTAATGTTTTTTACCCAATGGTATTTTTCATTTCTGACGAACTTTTGTTATAAATAATATAACTTTATAATAAAAAGACAATACGAAATATTCATGGGCATAAAAATGACACTGAATTCTTAAATGATAAAAGGTATGATGAGGTACTCTGCGTAGAATAGCTGGAAGAAGAAAACAGAATCAAAATCAGAAACATAAGAGATTTACGGAATCAAAACATAAAACATAAAAGGTATCTTTGACTACTTAATAATGTTGTGTTGAATAAACTCATGGGTCCACCCCAATGCTTTTAACATGTCACAAGCAAAACATAGGAGAAATGACTTTGATTTATGCTAGATGATGTTGGAATAAACACTTTGTAATGTGGAAACATTTTTCTAAACAGGATTTTGTAATTTTTCTCGAAAGGATTTCCACGTAAAAATCATCTTCTCTACTCTTTCAATTATTTCCCACTATTAGAAAGCTAAGATGTTAGTGCAAAAGAATAAAACAAAGGAATTCAAGATGCTTATATATTTTAACTCATGCAAAGAAAAAAACTTATAGGGTTAATTGTTACCTTCCAAAGAAACATGTGGAAGGATTCTGTGGCAGAGCTGCTTTTCACATCAACAGACTTAGAACGATACCAGAGGACTGAAGCAAGAACACCATGTGCAGAAACCTAACACAAAAATGATCAAATCATCATCCATGTCCACATTCATTAGATATATCCGTCTTAAAAGGTATGACATAATTTGATATTAGTGTTCTATTATCTGAGGAGGAAGTCACCGTGATCATTCTGCTCCAGTGGTAGGAACATGTTGTTGCACCCACAAGAATGGCAACTCCATAAATCATTTCAAGAAGTGAAACACAAATCCAGAATACCTGAAAAAAACTTATTTATGGTAAATCAAGGATAGAAAGACAAAGCCTTCTGAGATTATACATAAGAAGAACGTACCCTCTTCTGACCCAAATGCACTGACAAAGATTGAATGCCAAATTTTTCATCTCCTTCATGGTCAGGTATATCCTTTACGAAAGTCAACAGAGAGTAATTTTACTTTCCTATCGGGTACACGTGTATAATTTAAGAAAACAGGAAGCTTTTATCCTTTTACCTTGAACAGTGCTAAAACTAAACAGAAGAAGCTCATGAATGTTGTAGCAAAAATCACTGATCTTGGAAGCATAGTTGGCCTCTTGAACACATAGGTCTGCACATTTAATTTTACACAAAAATATTAACCAAAATCGTTTGACTTGGTTGGAGGGTTGCTTTGATGTATTTGAAATTGAGAGCTGCCAGACAGTATGTTATGTAAACTACTAAAAAAGCCAAAAATTCATTATTAAATTAGTTTCTATCGTGAATTAAACTAAACCTACCCAATCGCTTGGATAAAAGATTTTTTGTTGCAATTATGTGTACAAAAGCTAATTTATGCACAAATACATGACAACTGAGAGCACTTTTTGGAAGGACAAACCACCTGCATATGAAGAAAATAGGCAACTTGAAAGATTATTCCTTGAACAACTACAATGCACATGGCTGCAAGCACTGCAATTCTCTTCCATCTCAACAGGGGTAGCTGCGAAATTTCAGAGACAGAGTTATAGAAAAATAAATGTAGTGGCTATCAAATAAAGTTTCCAAACAGGTTTTAGAGAAGCTTAAATTCAAATATAACTACTGAAAAAGAACACAAGTGTCACATAATTTCAATCCTTAAACCCTTCCTCCAATATACAAAGTTTCCTCCTAACAGGAAAATTAAGTGTAAATACAGAGGTCGTATAACATTTATTGCCTAGGGTTTTCAGTAGACAATTACTGCACAGTGTTCAGAAAACTCTGATAAAGCAGAACAAAACTGGCTATTGAAAATGAGCAAATCGTACGATGACCATTAATAATTATGCCAAAAATTACCAGGGGAAAATGAAGTGTAAATGCCATAAAAATGAACTTACATCGATTGAATAAGCAGTCCCAAGCAAAAAAGTGATGGAAAGAGCCCACAGCAATGGAGGTGAACCTACAATCCATCCAATCCCAAAACTCTGTAAAGGAGATTAAAATGATAGTTTAATAACCATTGCAATGGAAAGCTTTTAATAGATTTTCTTTCCATTTCAGATATTAAAAAGGGAATGTAATACACGAGGAAATTTATACCAAGTAATTGACCAATGAGAAACGAATCGGTTCCTTAAACTCAATAGAAAAGAAGTTATATCATAAACGAGGAAAATCAAATAAGAGTGATGGTGTGCATTAGAAAGAGGAGAATGTTGTATAGAATACCAGAATCAAACATGCTGCACTGAGAATAACACCAGTCTCAAAAGAATACTCCCCTGATGCCAATGGACGATTCGGCTTGTTTATCTGCAATACAATATGTTTGCACACATCACTATTCTTTCTCAAACTAAAATTGGGTATGCCTATTATGTGCTATTCAGCATATTGATCCATATTGTTAGTAAGTTACATATACCTTGTCTATTTCAACATCAGTTAAATGATTCAAGACTGTAATATAACAGGCCATCAAAGCAGCAACTACTATGGCCTGAAATAATGATAAAAAATCTAGTTATATATATATATATATATATATATGCTCACAGGTAGGAGTAAAAGTTACGTAAAGTAGTCATGCGTTAATAAGGTATATTTTTAAGACCAACAGAGTTAAGTTCCCACCTGGAACAAGCCAATGAAATATGTTAGAGAAATATCTGATAACTTCTCTACCGCAAGGAGAGACATAGACGTTATGCTTATTGCCTGTACAAACAAAAACAACTTAAGTAAAATGATTCAAAAAAACATTACACGTTTTCTTTATAGAATACGAGGTTCATGCAAAAGAATTTGATTGATATTATATAAAAGATTGACTAATTAGTTCTAAAGTAAAAAGAAAAGGATTCGACTTAACTGTGGCAATGAGTATGTTTGGTTTGAGAAACCTGGTAAATGCATCCAAGTAATATTTGATAGAGCCCCTATTGGTTTTTTGAAAATGTTGAGGTTTAGCAGATTCAAATGATTCTCCACTGCCTGCGTTCACAACATATCTTCTAGCACGTTGGTGAAATGTGGATCCAACCTTAATGCCTCTGTAATGATTCTGATGATGCCTCGTGATATGATAGTCATTCTGGATTTTCTCAGTTTTGTACCTTGTAGCTTCTTTTACGTAAGAACCTAGAATATCAAATATGAATTTTCATTTAGATGATGAAAAGTTTCTCAAAAGTATTCGAAATGATAACAAGTACTTTGTAACAACAAAAAGAAAACATGGTCCAATTTTCATGGCTCACCAGAAGAAGAAGCTACAGGGAAAGACCCAACAAGGATAGAAACCATTGATGGTTGGTTGTAGTTTGTTTACAAGAGGCTCTCTGGCACAGTTCATACTACTAGATACCATATTTAACAGCAACTTAATCTAGATGATGTATGTATGTGTTGTTGGATAAAAAAAACAAAAATGGGATTCATCTACGTGCTGAAAAGAATGGTCAATATTTTCATATATCATATATTAAGGAAGAATGTCTTCCACCTTCACAAAAGCTTCATAAATTGCTCCAATGCACCAACCATGTTTCTTGTCCTTTCTTCCTTCATTCATTATAAAATGAATGCAAAATGTGCAGCAAAACACAATTCACTAAGAATCAAACGATGAAGAAAGAATTCAAGAGGAGAAAGAGAGAAAGCCACGGGTATTACCGTGAAGAGAGAAACATCACCGAAAGGTGAAAGACACTGTGTAGTAGAAACTGTGAGTGTGCAAAAGAGAGTTTTTTTTTATATCATCCGAGAGGGTGAGATTTATTGAGAGATCCTCAGAGAGTGAGAGAAACACTGTAATCCTACTTTTATAGTGAAGATAATTTTCTGGACTAGGTCCCGTGATTTTTTCGGAGAGGATTTTTCACTTTAAAATTTTCAGTGTTATTTTTTCCTACGTTTACACTTTTATTTTTACTCTTCCGCATAGTGTCCATTTTGGGTTAGGAGAGGAGGGAACAAATAACGCTGTTTTCCATCATGTGTATATCCTTTTTATTTTCTAAATTTAAAAGTCAGTTCCCTGGTCACCATTTTTGTTCTTATTGGAGTAAATTTCCATTCAACATTCAAAGTCTGTTAAGTGATAAAAGTACATGATGGTCGAAGTCAATCTAAAAGAAATACTTTTCCATTTCTTCTCCTTGGGATGAAATACTAATTAATGGTTGAAGATTTTTCAATAATGGTTTCATAATCCAATTATATATATCTCTCGTATGTTGTATTCAAATTTACAATTTAAAAGAGATGCATACAAATTTATTCTGATTAAGAAAAAGTCGTGTCTACCTTGTTCTTTTCGGTAAACACACCATTTTTATAATTTGTTAATAATAAATCATGCTTTAAATGACACTTTTATAATATTGTGTTTTAAATTACCAGTTACTTATTGATGATTATTTATGTAATTATCACAATTTAATTTTTTTTTCTTGTTCTTTGTTTCTTCCTTTCTTCCACTAATTTCTCTTTTTCCTTTTTCCTTTTTCTCTTCCTACTTTCCTACTCCACAACTCGCGTATTTCAGAATATCTTGGGTAAATCAGTAAATTATGAACAAATTCATATAAGATATTAAAACATTATTACACTTAACTCAAAACCTAAATCTTAAAATATTAAATTTAAAAACCATTCTACTTATATATGGTTTATCTTATCCATTTTTAAACGATGTGATACTTTATTTTAATTTTCTAACTATATTCTAATAAATTTAGATACCAATAAGAATATGAGAAGTTAACCTTTAGAATTTTGCATTTCATTCTTGCACACATTCTCATCAAAACTATATTCAAAACTTTTTAACATCAATCTTAATTTTCATGAACACAATCTTTTTTTTTCCATAGACTCCAAACATCAACTCTCTACATCCTTTCTCTATATCATGTTCTCTTTATAGTTAAGTTCCACTAAATGAAATTGTTGGAAAGATACTTTAGCTTGGTTATGATATACATTCACCACCCTTACCCAACTTATGCAATGATATATGACCACAAAAAGTATTCTATAATTATATTTGAAAGTTGTATTCTATATTATTGGTGCTTAAGATTTTCTTTGGAAATACCTATGAACTTTTATCATAACTAATACGTGCTTTGACCCAATGATTACTCATGGAGACGGTTGGCTACGTATGGGACACAGTAAATAAATTATCGACAGATGCAAGGAAATTATCCACTAATTTTATTAGTTAAAAGACAAAAATCCATTCAAGATTTACCTAATTTACATTGTTACGTCAACATTTTTGATAGATTTTATGTCATTATAAATTCATCTATAGTAATGTTTTACCTATAGGTATTTTTAATTTCGGACGTAATTTTTGCTATAAGTAATATAATTTCGAGCTTAATGCAATTTACTTAATTTAATTTGGTGTTGTGTGTAAGAACCTAAATATATATATATATATATATATATATATATATATATATATATATATATATATATATATATTAAAAGAAGATGGGTGAAAACATTATTAAGAAAAAGGGGTCATTCATTTCTTGAATTTTTTAAGAAGCACAATTATTTGCTTGGAAGCACCAGCCGCCCATATGAAGAAGTTGATTATTTTTATTTGGCAAAATGGAGAGCAGCACAATTGATGTTTTTGTCTTCTTTTGAAAAAAAATAAAATTAAATGATGGTGCATTCATTCTGCTGAAGTAGAAAGTGGAGATGCAACTTTAGGATATTCATTTTCCTTAGCCTTTTGAGAAAAGCACAAGGAGGGCCCCTTACTTTCATTTTGCACCATCCAGGGAGCACAAGGGCTTGTTCTTTTGAGTGGATTTGAAGATAATCTTTTTTTGTCGTTTTTTTGAGTGAATTTGGAGGTAAATGAGAGTAAATTTGAAAATAATTTTTTTTAATTTGTCACGTCAATACAATTCTATACTAATTCTCATAAATTTTATTTTCAAATTCATTCTCATTTACCTCCAAATTTGCTCAAAAAAATGACAAAAAAAATTATCTTCAAATCCTCTCAAATCCCCTCAAATCCATTCCCTCAAATCCACTCAAAAGAACAAGGCCGTAGGGAAGCAAGACTTGGCTTTAAAAATGTTGCACGGAGGGGATAAAAGGAGGAAGTTTTGGTCATCAAAAGAAGTTTCAAGGTAGCAAAGAAGTTTCAAGGTAAGGGGAGCTGACTCAACTTAATTTCTAGAATTTTTGTGGTTGTGAGTATGGTTCAAGTTGCTTGATTTTGATGTAGGGGAGCTAATCCTTCTTATATATGATTTTTGTACATGTTATGATCATGAATATGAGTTATGAACATGTTAAAATTTTGGTAATGGTAGTTATCTATTCACTTGTATAAATTTAGTTTTCATGATTATAATTTTCTTATTTTCGAATTACTGTGGTAAAACCTTCCTTTTAATTGTTTTTACCATTGGATTTAGCTAAAATTTTAATATATGAATCCTAAGACTTATTTCTTCACTTTGACCGTTCGAATCATCAATTAGAAGTCTCTACTTGGAGAAATAAATCCTGCATGTTTGAGTAAATTAATTACCCCTTTAGTTCCGTTACTGAGTCCTCTCAGTAAAATATAGATTCTGACCTATTTGACCGTTAGATCAACCTGAAAATTTTATATATGATTCCTAAGATATATTAATACACTTTGACCGTTCGGATTTGTAATTAGAAGTCTGTACTTGGAGAAATAAATCCTGCATGTTTGCATAAATTAATTACCCCTATAGTTCTGTTACTGAGTTCTCTCGGTAAAATATAGATTCTAACCTATTTGACCGTTAGATCAACCTGCAAATTGGATATATGATTCTTATGATGTATTACTACACTTTGACCGATCGGATTTGTAATTTGAGTATAACCGAAAACCACTTAAAATTTTGTCCCTGAGTTACCTCGGTAAAACCTCAATATCTATCTAGTTGACTGTTGGATCAATCGGAAATTTTAATATGTAGTTTCTAACACATAGTGAATTACTTTGACCGTTCAGATTTGAAATCAGAGTTACAAATTTAGAGATATTAATTTCGTATCTTCTCAGGGATCTCAATATTGCTTAATTTCTGTTTTTGGACCATTTATACAAAAATTATGAATTATAATTGTGATGATTGTATTTTATTTTATTGGATTTGAATTTATGCATCTGAACATGGTTGTGAACTATAATGATGTATTTGAGTATGAATTGGACATCTCAGGGTGAGATGATTAGAAGTGGTTGTGCGAGGTGTTGTTGTTGTTCTGTTTAACTGTATGGAGCTTTGAACTGGTATGTCTATTCCTACACTCAAAGCACTGTTTATGCTCACATAGAGGAGAACAATGTGAGTGGTGAGAGTAGAGGGAGGTCCTCGTCTATAGTCTTAGAGTTTAGACATAAACAGATTGGGGGATTTACCTTGTATAGTGTTGGGGAGAGCCAGCTGAACTATGCAAGTGCAAAGACGACCAATAGTTCGACAGTTATACAAATCCGGATGAGTCGTGTGAGTGTTTAAGTCATGGTTTAAAGGGTATGCTTTAATTGTTCTTCTATATGTGATTAAGCATGATGACCTCGATTGATTGTACTATATGATTATTGCTTGTTTACCTAGCTCACCCTTGCTTCTGTGTTGTGTGCTGCTTGTGTATGTTTTTCTTTTGCGATGATCATCCACTTGGATGGGAGCAGAAATTGTTGAGGAGATACTTTTGGAGCAAGAACTAGAGGATACTGATGCTGCAGTGCAGTCTACTTAGGAATTTCCTATTTGAACGCTTGAAGTGTTGAATACTCTAAACTGTTAAGTTTAAAATTCTGTCTTCATATTTGGATGACTGTAATTCTGTACTTAATTGCAAGTCATACTCTAATTGTTCTCTTTATTTAGATGTTGACTCCTATATTATATGATTGTGGTTATATAATTGGGATGTCACATTATAGGTAATTTTTTTCATATTTCAATACGATTTCTACAATCTTTCCAAACATACATACATACATATATATATATATATATATATATATATATATATATATATATATATATATACATACATACATATATATATATATATATATATTTGAATTTGTTTATTATTATTATTATTTCACCAACCCACCGGTGGTTTTGTTTTTAGTGAAGAAGTTAGCAACGCTCTTTGAAAATTTGAAAAGTCAACAAATAAAAGCGAAACCTACTTGTGGTCTAAAACAAAGTGTTTCAAGGACTTTAAGAATATGAAATTATAGCTATTTGTTCTTAAAAGATAAAATAAAAAAGAAGAAGATAAGCATGAGCAAGAAGGTTTGTAGAGGTCAATTATTTGTTCCAACATGGCTGCACCAATTCAAGTTTCAGAAGAACACTGAAATTCATTAATAAACTTTTTTTTGTGTGTGTTTAAATTAACTAAATCATAAGGGCCTTTCTATTATTAGTCAAACTCAAGTTTATTGAAAATTGTTCATTAGTGGTATATATATAAATATATATAATATCATGTGTGAATGTTCAGAAAGAACAACGATGGTAATTATGAATTTGAGAATGGCCACTGAAGTCAGTGTCCAATCATGTTTGTCTTCAACACACAAATGCTGACTTTTAACTATTCTTTATAACCCCTTCCCCAGTTGTTCCTTCTCCTTTTTCCTTTCGTTTTCAGCTTTTAGTCTAAGAACTACCATCTGTAAATAATATTTTAGATTTTTTTTTCAATTTCTTACGTAATTAGACTATATTTTTGTATTATATACATTGATTAAATATTTATGTGTAAGCTTTATCTTCATAGTTATATATAAAGGGTTAAAAGTATTTAATGTGTTTCGTTAGTATTGTAGAAAAGACAACACTGCAGTTTAACTAAAACATGTAGATCGTTGAATAAATCTTAACAATTTATAATATATATATATATATATATATATATGTATGAATTTTAATACGACATTATCAAAGCTTAAAATGAAAAATTTGAGACTCATTAATAAACTAAAATATCCGTTAATAATAAAATATTTAAATTATCAACAAATTTATTACTGACAAAAATATCTGTTAATAAATATCTATTTGTAAATATCTATTAGTAAATAAGAAATTTGAGCCTCATTAGTCAAAAAACTTTTATTAATAATTGAAATTAAATTTCAATAGTATTCTTTTAAACAATATTATTATTCTAAAATAAAATAATAGTAATGATAATAATATAAATAATAAGAATTGGAAAGTTGTAGATAAATTTGTGGGTATCTAAGCGGATGAAAAAGGTCTTGCTACCTCTTAGGGTATCACGCAAGTCGATACACCACCAATAACTTGCAAATAATTAAATTATACAATTTATATTATATAGTTTTAAGACCTAACATGCAAGCATGTGAAGTGATATATATTGGACACTGAACATAAAAAATGCTAGTCTCACAAGATCAAACCTCATTATTTGATCACAGGTAAACTTTGGTGTCATGCCCCATTAATCAATGTCACACAATTTATTATTTTAATTACGATAATGTCATTAACGTATCTCATTATTTTTTTATAATTATGTAACTTATACGAAGATAATTATTTTAGGTTAAAAAAGCTGTAATCCAATAATGTGAGTTTCTTTTTCTAAATCTATTGTGGTTTTGAATTTGTATTTTCTGAAAAAATATTCCCTTACTTTAAACCCTTTATTTTATATAAAGTGGAATTTAGTGCGAAGATCCATAAAATATATATCTTACATTCAGTTCGGGACTACATATTATATATATATATATATATGTATATGTGTATATGTATATGTGTATGTATATGTATATGTATGTATATGTGTATGTATGTATACGTGCGTTATGCCTATATTTGTTTGTTGGAAAAGGAACGAAGCTAAGGCAAATATATATTCATGCTCAGAAGATTCTTAAAAATTGTTGTTATGCACTTGAGCTTTTAGCCACTCAAAATAATAATATAAAAAAATTGAAGTTGCTATATATTAGAAGCAAGTTTTCTCAAGGTATTGTAACATCTCAAAAATACAGCAATAAACCATATGATAGAATAATTACATTAATAATAATCTAGATTAGTCTTACACTAGAGACGAGCGTAAGCTCATGGCCGAACGGCCTTACTGAAAGAGTTACAAATTTAAGCCGTACCTCACTACCCAAACTATGCGACCGGTTTACAAAATAACAATACCGATAGTTCATACTTAAACAAAAGGGAAGGTGAGTGGACGTCCACCTTACTATAACTAGACTATTGACCGAACGTCCTACTCTTCGGTCTTGACTTCGATTTCTTCCAAATTTTCTCCTTCCAGCGCCTTTTCCAGCAGCTCGATCCTTCTGCTCACATCCACACGGATGATCATTGCAATGACAAGGACGGACATACAAAACCAGACACGACAGGAAACGCAGGGTAAGCTTATGTAATTTAATTCAAGTAATAACATACATTTATCATATTCAAACACATCAAGTGCATTTCAACATACGATTCAAACAAGGCCTACTACTAGACTGACTATCCGGACGGTATGAATTTTGTGTAGCTACGACGTTCGTGCACCCGGGTGATGTAGTAACTGGAATACTCTCATCAGCTGCCACCCGAGGTTAGTCCGTTCCGTCCAAAGTACCCCTAAGGATTACGACCTCCTGCCGTTCCCACACATGACCTACCCTCCTCTACGTGAGGACGCGTACTCACGGAACATCAGGATGAACCGCCAGCCAAGCATTACCACATTCATACTTTACAATTTCAATATTCAAACATGAGTCGTTCCTCCCCGGAACGCTCGTTCATAATTCCAACATATTTCATTCATATCATATTCTCCTCATCTTCTATTTTCAATCATCTTAGTTTCATTTTTTTCATTATCAATCATTTCAATTTCCTCTTTGTTCAAAGATTTATAAAGACACCAAGTACTGAACGTTCAATCCTCACTCAAAACGAGGACGAACACTTGGAACGAGACAGAGAGGTCTCCAGTTCCATAATAGAATAAGACCGAGAGGTTTACTGTCGGTTTGAGAGAAAAACCGAGTGTAATAGATATAGCAAGGAAAGAATGAACCGAACGTTCATTACAAAGTGAATCAATTATATGAACTGACTCTTGATAACTCTGACCGAACGCTGAAAAGACCTCGCCAAAGGCTACGACTCTATGCTGGAATCAATCGATACAAACTCATCAAGACATTTCAGTAATAATACTTAGAAGAATTTACATGAAGAAACCGAATCGCTTATGAATATTTAGCTTAGTTGAATTTACATCAAGAAATCCGAATGTCAGTCAATGACCGAACACGGTAAAAGGAATTTTTACTGAATTTGGACGAACGCCGTTTCATCAAGTTTGATAAATTAAAACGAGTACGAGCGTTCGGTATAAGACCGAGCGCCACTCATTACAAGAGCTTGGGTTGATACCTATCACTAATTTAAACTTATAATAGAAACATTAAGAATAATAAATATGATAAGACACGTTGGAAACCAGGTTGAAGAATAACTAACTATACCACTACATATTTACAAGATTTTCAGTTCCTCACATAACACTCAGGTACATCTACGTTTGGCCGAACGCTCAAACATAGCACTATTACAAAAAGACGCTCGTCCTCCACTAGAATTCTTCCCAATTGAAAGAATTCCATTTCAAACAAATTTAACAAAACCACCGAACGGTTAAGGACCGTTCAATGACGAACGTACACTATCATGGGGAATACATATTCAGATTTCATTTATATTCAATTCATTTCTCAATACATAGTTTCATAACTTTATAAAATTCTAATCATAATCAATTTGATTACTTCATACAATCCATATCATACCAAGAAATCATATTCCACATCAACCACCATATCAGTATTCATACTTGATACATACATTCAACCATTCATCAACAAGCATTCATTATCAACGAACGTACAACAACATATAATTAAATTAGATAAGCTTCCCTTACCTCTGAGCGTGAACGTACGTCCTACAGACTGAGACTCAGTTCGCCGAACTACGATCCTTTCTACCCTTAATGCTCAACGACTCTTCGAACCAAAATAAAACAACAGCCCAAACTCATTCAGAATGAAACTAAGGACCCATGCAACCAGAACTTGGTTTGCATGTTTTCAAGAACGAACGGTTAAAGACAAGGAAAACTTACCCGTTCAGAATTTGAAACCAATCGGATCAAACTAAAGCTTGGGACGCCGGAAGTGCTCCTACGATGCCTGAATGGAGATCGGAGAAGAGAAAGTGAGTGTTTACTCAGAGAGAAGATGAAGAGGATGTAGAGAGAAGGAGGAGAGAATGAGGTTCTTCAGAAACGTGAAAAGAGGGTGTATGCAGAGAGTGAAGCAGATTTTCTGAAAATCCAAGTTTTGCTGCACACGTCACAACGAAAGTCCCCTCTTCAGTCGACACCTGCTTTCCACTAACTGATTTTCCGGGTCTCCTTCACTTGACACCTGGCGTTCGTCATCTGAATGTCGAGCCTCCCTCTTGACACGTGAATTCCACTAACTACACGTGTTTGGATTTTTACTGGTCCTGACAGGTATACTCATCAGTTTCACATTATAATTGTTTTTAAAGTAATGTAAGAAATTAATTAATTACACAATGATTATGAAAAGTAATTTTGTTGTGCTAATGTTTTTTTTATTAAAAAAGTTATAATATATTTGTGAATTTATTTGAATATGATAAATACTAAACAGTGTTGAAAGATATTATACAAGGAAAAAATGTACCGTAAATTTTTTAATATCGTTAAAAAATAAAAAAATATTGGTGGTATATATTATAATGCTATTTTTATAAATGTTAAGAAATTTGGTATAATGATTATATAAGACGGAAATTTTTTTTTACTCCCAATACATACGTTATTTACTCTTATTAACAAAATAATAGTCTTTCTTTTTTTTTTGTTTATCAAAATAATAGGAACTCCTTTAGGGTTTTGAAAGCCAGTTTTCTTTTTTCGGTATTACTAATTAAGAGAAATTAATACAGAGTTTCTTACATAACAGATAAACATAAAAGTAATAAAAAAATGACATTTTTGACTAAATTTGTACTATTATACTTGATTGAATAATATTTTTTAGTTTGTGTAGTAGAAAAAATTAAAAGATCATTTATTTAGATAATCAAGGGTGTGTTAATTATTAATAAACTTTTATCATAATTCTCAATTCATCTTAGTTTCTGTAAAACAATAATAATGATTTTTAGTAAAACTATTTTATTACCAAGTTTTTAAGTGAAATACTGAAAATAAAGACCACTCCATAATAATTTAATTTTTAAAATAATACATATCTCAGACAAATTAAAAATGTACTGAGTGTGATTTAGCAACTTACAATTGTTCACACTGATAATTAAGAACTCTAATTTTGTTTTTTGATTGGAGAAGTAATTAATAAGAACTAATTGGCAAAGACAAGTTCAAATCACGAGCCATAATCTTTCATTGATTCCATAATCAAATCTTTGATTGTTTCAGAGTCCTTAGTGAGATGTCGTTGTTTCATTCATATAATTAGTGTTTAATTTATTGCAAAGTTGGAATCTTTCTTAATCTTTGTTTAAGAATATCATTAATGAACATCAGACAACTGAAAACTGTACAAAACAAACATAAAGCAGCAACACTAATCAAACAAAAGAACAACAGAAAAGCTACCAAAAGAAGCAACAGCACCGAAGAACAGATGTTTTAAACAAATGAAGCCATTACTCGTGCCCAATCCAAAGGCTTGTTTGTTTATTTGCCCTAGTTTTGAGATAGAAGAAAGGTACACACAAAATTCATAAAATACTAACCAAAGCTTTATATAGTGATATATATTTTTTTTATAAAAAAAAATAACTAATTTAAGTGTTTATAATTCAAGTCTCACAAATTACATATTAAATAATAACATATTTATTATCTATTCGTAAATATAAAATTTATTATGTATTTTTGTTTATATTATTATATTTATGAATGTACTTCGATTTATGCTAGTTTTTATAAAAAAGAAAAATCTCTTTCTTAGAGACAAAACCCTAATTGTATTTTATAATCCAACATCAATCAAGTTAGATTTTATTTTATTTTTATTTTATTCTATTATAACTTCTCATAATAATTAATGTCTTTATATTTTGTTAAATCACATTTTCATCCATCTTAATATTTCAAATGAGTCACATAATAGAATTAATTTGTCAATTAATTATAACGTTAAAAGTATATTATTTATTGTTTTTCATATTATAATTTGATGTATGAAATCTAACAGAATGAAGATTTTATCACGTAGTAATTTCATAAATTTTATTGATTTCTCAGTCTTAAATCTATTTCATACATATAAATTATTTTCATTCTTTTAAAATTCTTAATCTTAATTAATGAATAAACAAAATTTTTTTAAACTATATCTAACTTATTCACTTTATTACTTATACAATTTAATATATTTGTCAATTTTCTAACAACTATCTGTCTCGTCCCATCTATTATTGGAAACATAGCATAAATAACATTAACTATGATCCAATGAACCAATAAGAATGGCATAAAAAGGAAAGCTGTCAAGAATTATTGGCTCTAAAAAGCAAAGCACTTGAAATAGGAATTTTTAGAGATGTTCTGTACCCATTTATTTCTGTCTGCCTCTTCTCTTCTTCCATTGTTCTTTTTATTTTGGAGGATTGCAGCATTTTGTAAGGAAATAGTATATATAGTTGCTTGCTTGAAAAGGTTCTCAACTTCAACTATTATTCATAACTTGCAGACATATTTTATGTGTTGTCGGATACTTTGCACCAAATACGCCTTCAAAGTTTTGGGGAATGTTAAAGGAACTTAACCTTTTTACCCTTTTGTTTTTCATCATCATCTCATACACTTCATTTACAATCAAATTATATTTGAATTGCTATTCATATAAATACTAAATATATATTTCTTCCTTACTTAATGACTCAATACTTAACTGAGTAACTATTAACAGAATATAAATATAAGTAATAGTTTTAATTATTTAACTTATAAATATATATTAATATTAAAAGAAGTACTTATTTAACTTTTATTTATTTATCATTATTATCATTTTAAATTTATATGGACTTGAAATTCTTGGAATAAAAATCCTTTTAACATTAATAATCTAATTGGAATTCGTCCTTAAGAAATAAGCTACCTTAAGAAAGGAAACTTAGTTCCTCTTTTTTGCCCTCATCCAAAGAATGTTTCATCTTCCAGTAAAACAAAATTATGTATTTTTTTTTTCATTGTTATCAAGTTGTATGTAACTTTCAACCTTTACACTTTAATTTTTTGAAAAATAAAAATTACATAGGGAACCAATTTATACATGTTTTTGTTGGTTTTTTCAGTGTTTAGTCCCATCATGATGAAATGTTGAGTAATGATACTTTTTGTTAAGTATTCATAAATAGGTTTTGAAGTGTTGAATCACATTAAATTTTTTTTATGCTTTTATTTATATTTTTGTTTTTATTTGTTAGTATATTTTCACTTGAAGAGATTATTTTCTTATTGCGTGATTTTTAACGGTGGCATCAAAGTTAAAAAACAATTTGTCATGCTAAGAGTCAATATGATGTGTCGAATTTCTTAGGAAAATGATAGTGCTCATTTTTTTTTGTACTTACTTTGTTTATGTGTGTGGTGGAATCTAACGGTGTGATGTTGGTGATGAAATCATTTTAAATATCGACAAGTTATTAGTGACAATGATTTGAAAAATACTAACAAGGAGTCCGATATACAATACAGTAATGATTGATACTAGAAAAAAATTGTCACTGATAATGATAATAAATACGTGTATATCATTAATGATAAGAAGAATTCAAATATATCTACTACCAATGTGAAAAAATATATATATTCTAACATGTGAGACTTTTGGTGAAAAAAAAAAATTCACCAAAATCCCCCAGAGTAATATGAGAAAGAAAATAACAAAAAAATACTATAAATATAAAAAAAGAAATATTTGAGTTATTTTTAGAATTATTTCCACAATTCAACAAGTTTTTTGGGTACTTGTGTGTCATTTGAGGGATTAAATTTTTTCATGAAGACTTTATTATTTTCTCTAAAAAAGTTGCATAAAAAAGTTTTTATAGACTAATGTAATAATGGCTATAAATTTCAAAAACTGAAGTTATTAGACAATAGAACCTATATATCGAAATCAAAACCCAGAAAAGATAATTGAAAAATAAAATAAATAGTATTTGGTAGTTTTGTAAATAATAATGAATAAAAGAGAAATAATACTTTCATACTCTTAAAAAAAAAATACACCCACTTTATAATCCACATTAATAATATAATATATTATAATATTAAATCCAAAAAAAAAAATATAATCAAATAATATTTTGATTTTAATTAAAAATGTTCTTTGGTAGGCGCTAAGTGATGAGTCTGTCTATATGATTCATAACAGAGAGATAACATCCAAATACACATATAAAAGAGTGAACACCATCTTAAATCTAAATTCTTAAAACTTAGTTTTCTCATATTTAATCAAGGTGAGAATTAAACTCATACCTTGATTTTCAATGCTAAGATACAACAATCCATTCATGAAAACTACATTAATACATTAAAAACATCGTTCTTAGAAAATAATGTTATGTATATAAGGTGACATCTCAATTATATAAGAAACATATATAATGAAAACGTCATCATGCATAATATAGAAAAACAGTCGAGATTAAATAGGATTATAATTATCCTAAAATGAGTCCGAAAATTTAAAACTTAAGCGTACTAAAGTATTTCAAAAGGATAGGATTCACCGGGAGATCCATAATAACATAACAGTAATTCAAAATACAAGAAATGCTAAGAGAACATTAAGGAGACTAAACAGCAACATCGTCTTCCTCCAAAGCCTGCTATAGAGGCACCTCTTCCGCCTCTGCTCACATCCAAGTAGATGATCATTGCAAAAGAAAGTATACCCAAGCAAACACAAACACACAAGCAAGGGTGAACTAGATATACAAAAATCATGTTATACCAATCACACACAATATGCAATTAAAGGCAGATATAAGACCACGCAACATAACTTCTTACACTTTACACTTGACTCGTCCAGACTAGAATGATTGCCGAGCTATGGCGGGTTATGCACTCGTGGTGGCCTCTACTGCTTTGCAAAGCCATTGCCAATGGGTTTCACCCTACCACACTCACGATGTTAGTCCGTTATCACTCACCTTGGGCTATATTGGAAGCACCCAAGACTAGGACCTCCTACTACTCCTCACCACATGGATCAATCCTCTCTACTTGAGAATGAAAGACCATTGGAGCGTCAGGAATAACCCCAAAACTGAGCTACCATGCATTCAGGCACCACCATGAATCCTCACCTTGAGGCCATGGAATTACGTCCATTACACATAGGGCACCACCATGCGACCTCCCTTGAGATCCATGGAATTACGTCCATTACACATACTTGTTACATTCAACCACCAAACATGTCTCACACATTCACATACTTTCAATGTAATAACATTACCACAATCATACTATGCATCCCAATCATCCCACACACTTAATTCAACCCAAAACAAGAGCAAAAGAGACTGGAATCGAACACCATGAGCTTTGGCCGAACACTTAGAATCTTGGCCGAACGCTTAGAGCCTTGGCCGAACACCTAGAGCCTTGGCCGAACGCTTAGAACCTTGGCCGAACACCTAGAGCCCTGGCCGAACGCTTAGAGCCTTGGCCGAACGCTTAGAGCCTTGGCCGAACGCTTAGAGCCTTGGCCGAACACCTAGAGCCCTGGTAGAACGCCTAGAGCCTTGGTCGAACGCTTAGAGCCTTGGCCGAACACCTTGAGCCCTGGCTGCACTCTATCAAGACCACCACTAAGACCGAACGTTACCAAGACCACCGACTAAGACCGAACGTTACATATGACCAAGCGCTACCTCAGACCGAGCACCATCAAGACCGAACACTCAACAGCGTATGGCCGAAAGCTTATCAGTTCACTTTCGGCGAAACTGCATAATTCTACAGAATTATGAACAACACCTAACATAATCATTCCTAACCATTTTTACTAACTTCTAACACCCTTAATTCTTGTTTTATACTTAATTAAACTTATTTAAATGATTCTAAACATTCCTACTACCATTTTAAAGTGATTAAAGTTCAATTTTAACTCTAAAACACTAATTTCAACAACTTATGGACCCAAATCCGATTCTACTACGTGGCACATGTTTTAGACCACTTTTATGCTTCTAACAAGTCACAATGGACTTGTCTAGGCTGCCCCCAACAGTCCAAGAACGCTGCAGCCCTCATTTACTCAAAATCACTATCTCACTTCCTCTCAAAATGACCTAAAAACTACTAAAACCCCAAATTTTCTACCCAACTAAAGTATACCAGATTTTCACACTTAAATCACTTTCAATTGGTCAATTATAGCAATTCAAACCCATCCAAATCAATTCCAAACAACTCAACACAGTTTCATGGATTTCACATATCAACACATACCATACAACATACTCAAAACGCAAAAATACAACTCCAAACAGTGCACAAAGTCAAAATCCAATATACATACACTTCATGCAAGAAATTTAAAGAAGTATTCTAGCTCCCCTTACCTTGAAACTTCTTTGCTCAACTCAAAGACCCGCAACTACAGTACCTCACACGCAAATAATCTAGACAACACCCTACAACCCGCAATGCGGTGATTAAGAACAGCTTTTAGAGCTAGAATGAACGAAGGAAATCGTAAAGGAGGGTACACTAGGCACATGCAACTTGCCCTAGGTCCCAAACAGCGAAGAACAGTGAAGAGCTACTTACCCGCTGAAGAATGAAAATCTATTCGGATGGATGCGAAGGTCTCTACGTCGTGGTCACTGGAGCACCACCTAATCCAACATGCAACCACTAAATGTGAGGGAATGGTAGAGAGAAGGCAGAGAGAAATGGGAGAGCAAGCTTTTTAGAGAGAGAATGAGAAGATGAGATAATGAACTTAGATTTTGAAAGGTTCCTTCCTAAGGTCATAGTGCCCTTAGCCTTATGGGTCTGGCTGCCTCAACCTAAGGCCCAACTGCCATATATTTTCAAACCCTTACACATACACACTCATTAATGAAAACTTAAATCCCAAAAAAAGGACTACAAAAGTATGGAGGCAATATAAAACAATGATATGAGGTTTTTCTAATTATTAGGTTCCTTTAGCTTCTACCAACTCTTGCTCTATCTATTGCTAACTTAAAGTCAATGCACCTGTTCATAGACTTCATTAGTCTTCATAAACCTAAAATTAAGTCAAATTTAATTGAGAGCTTCACAAGCTAAACTACATATAGCTACTGCTTAGTCAAATTCTCTGCACAAATTTAAGGTCAACACACTTAAAAATATGTTACGCTATTTAAAAAATTTATTTTAGTTTTGCTATTGTTTTCATTTATGAAATAAAGACAGTTTGAGAAAATATATATATATATATATATATATATATATATATATATATATATATATATATATATATATATATATATATATATATTCTTATTGGTTTCCAACCAGGCTTAACTAATATAAACTTGTAACGAATTGCTGGCTACAAAGTCTCAAATCGGATAAAATATGAAATACATATGGGTTTATATACACATAAGATATATCCCTTAGTAAGAGGCCTTTTGAAGTGGTACCAAAAATAAATTTGTAAGGACTTAGTTAAAGCAGAGAATATTTTATTAATGGAAAGATCTAGATATGTGTGTATTAACCCATATTTCACCCCTCTTAGCATTCAGATTTTATTTCCTAATTTCTTAATTTCAAAATAAATATTAAAAGAACTTCCGAAATAAAATTTTCAAAAAAGAATTTCGAAACGCATAGAATGCATTTCATTGATAAGTTTTTTCAGAATAGGATTTTTGGAATAAATTTCCCAAATGTATATAATAATGAGTTTTTTTTCCAAATATCTTAATGTCTTTCAAAAAGAGTTTTTTAGAATACATGAAATGTGCTCCAAAATGGTTTTTCTGGAACGAGTTATTTTTCACATTTTCTTCTCTTCTGCATAACAGTGGAGGTACAGTTAGTAATATTAGGGGTGTGGGAAACAATAGCCTTGGAACTTTAGACAGTTTTTTCCCCTTATAACTTCTTTTCACACTACCTTAATATAAAAAATGAATTATGTATATTCATCACGACACCTCATAACAAATTCGAAATTGTATTTTAAAATAAGTAATTTTAAATATTTTCAAATTAATTATTTCAAAATTATTTTAAATATATTTTAGACTATATATAATGTAAAACTATATTCTAAATAAAATAATTCAAAATTATATATTTTTGTATTCAGATTATGAATTACACAATATGAAATATGATTTCAAATTAAACAATGTAGAAATCATATTCTGAGTTACATAACATATTAACAAATTAAGAAACTTAAAATGTTATAATAAGAATATGTTAATCATTTTATTTTTTTCTATTTTATAAGATAAAGAAAAGAAAATATAGAGATAAAGGAAGAAATTACCAACTTTAGATTACGTGAAATCTATTGCTTCAAATGTCAAACAAATATTCATGATATTTCAGTGTTTCTAAGATTTCTCACTAAAAAATATTTAATTCATAAAAACTTGAAATAAAGTACTCACAATTTTTGTTTATTTTTATATTTTATAAATGATACCTTTATGTTATCCTTTGATAGGATAATATGGGTTTCCAATACAAATACCACTAATAATAAGTATCAAAGTGGTCTCCAACCTAACAACTCTTCCATTTTATCCTTTTTATCCTTCTTTTACATTTTAAAGTCACCATTACACGTAGTTTCTTCTTATTTTTATAATTTAAACATTAACATAATTTATTCTTACTTTTATAATTTAAATATTACTCGCCAATTCAATAACTTTTTTCATCTTTGTATTCCATCAACATTAATTTTTGTTAAATCATTGTTATGTTTTTGTTTTCGTATTATCATGTAAACATTATTTATTGTTGAAATTTTTTGCCGCAAAACAACCAACGCCTTCTCCAACGTTGCCCTCAAAAAGGCACTATTCTTAATATGATAGCAACCTGATGGAGATGGCCTTGATGGTTTAATATTTACCTTACAAAAAATTAGATCTGTTGATTCTCCATTAAAAGATAGTCTTAATTATTCCATTATATATACGAGTATGGTGAAAAATAAAATACACAATTAGAAACTGAAATTCTAAAACAACCAAAGTTTTGAAACAAGAACGAAATACTAAAACAACTGAAGATTAGGAACGGAGAACTAAAACAGCTGGTAGATGACATAATCGTCAATCCAATCACCAAAAGATAGATCAATAAGTTCATAACTGAAATCCCATCTTTTATTTCTTATGTTCCTGAAATCAATAAAAGAAAAAAAAAACACTTTAAAAACTCCAACTCGAAAACGACTGTTGTAAACTACAAAAGTAACAACTTAAGAAAGCATAAAACAAACACGGATTCCATACCAACCAAAAATCATTGCCATTTATAGTAGATATGAATTTAACTCATGAAAACTATTCCTGGATATTTAACTCATATCAAATGGTAACACAAGTTTTCTAACTGTTATTTGCGGAAAATGGAAGTTATATTGTCATTGAGCAGCACTAAGGAGAACTACCAATACCAAAACCCAGTTGCAGAACTTTGTAGTGTTACAGCCACAATGGCCAATATAGTGTGGCATCAAGCCCTGAACAAAGGCCACAATGCTTCTGTAGAAATTGAAATGTCTGTTGTTTCGACATTCTTTTCTTATTGAAGTTTGGTTTAATTACTCACTTACAGTAAAAAGATCTCAATTTTGACAACACAAATTCATCTGCTTCCATTGTGTTTTTGGTTTCATAACCTGATGCACATGGCACATAGAAACCATTTTTTGACTAAACATTTCTCATCAGAATGCACAGTTAAAGTTCGGGGGTTCAAACTAGTCAATCTCTGCTCCCTAACCCATGCATATGACCTGAAGCATTTTTATTTTTAATTCTTTGTTTTCTAGCAAAATTAGACAAAGAACAGCCGTTCTCTTCCCTCTATATATCAATGGCTTGAGGCAGAACAAACCTGTGTATGATGATGATTCAAAAACGGCTTTGGTAGAAGGGTCAATCTTGAGGTTTCATGGCAGGGAAGAAAAGAACCTCCTAACACCAAAAGAACAGATGGTAAGAACTTACGTAACTAAAGCATGGAGGATGAGCAAGAATCAGAACCTTGATATTCTGTGAATCTGTCAATAACATGGTCAATCGATCAATACCCAAGCCCCAACCAGCAGTAGGTGGCAAACCATACTCCAGAGCCGTACAAAATGTTTCATCCAAGGCCATTGCTTCATCATCACCTGATTGCCGATCCTAACACAACAAATAACAAAACAAATAACAAAACAGTTCCTCCTGCTATTATTTTCTAGAGAAAAAACCCACCAATTAGAGTAGTGCATATTACATTAGTATTGAATTTCCTTACCTTGAGTTGTTCGGAAAATCTCTGTCGTTGTACTACAGGGTCATTCAGTTCAGTGTACGCATTGCAAAGCTGAAAAGTAAGAAACAGTTGTCAGAAGAAGGATGATTGCACATTTTTTAAAATAATAACCACTTAAATGTCATGACCTTACTTCATGCTTATTAATAAATAATTCAAAACGTTCGGTCAGGCCTGGCTTCGATCTGTGCCACTTTGCTAGAGGACTCATTATCTCAGGATGGTTTATGATGAATGTAGGATTTACACACGTTTCTTCCAAAAAGTGACCCACAAGCTGCAAAATGAAAAGATATAATTATATTTCAATCAGAAACCTCATAAGAGGCCCAAAATAAGAAATAAAGACACATGAACAAAATGCATTGATTAGAATTGGACTTATTTAAAACAAACAAAAGACCGAGTAGGGTAAAATATAAAATGAGAAAAAATAGCTGTTGGCCATAATTGTAACCGAGCCTCACTAAACCTGCGCCAACATTATTATAGAAATTAATGTTACAATTCACAATATAGAAATATTGGAGCTCTGCCGTGGAAACTAGCTATATTACTAGAATGACTATCTGTTTAATGAAGACTATAATGTTTATTGACTGCATTATTCATCGTTACTGTTTTACTGAAAATTATAGTTATATTACTGGAATGGTAGCTGTTATTTGAGAAAGACTAGAAAGTTTAGACTAAAGTTCTATCCCCCATCCTACAGTTCATAAATACTTCATTTTCCCAATCATAACACATAAAACTAGTGCTTTTATATTTTGCATCCAACATACGAAACTCTTGTCCTGGTTTTAAATCAGAAATTCAGCAACACAATAAGTATGACACGGAATATAACAGGAAAACGGGCCCCTTTAAAATTTGATCCATTCTGACAAGGAAGGATCATCTTCCAAACAAAAGAATAATTTAAAAACAAGTAGATAATAATAAAGAAAGGGGAGGAGGGAGAAAAAAGAGATTACTTTATCCAACAAACGTGCAGTTGTCTCAGGAGGTGGACATTTAATCTCACACTTCAAGCATACGTCCTTCAAATATTGATTAGCTTCCTCACTCGACAAGTCTTTCGGAATACTGAGGCCTGCCATCTTCTCCAATTCTTCAATCATGTCAATTCTTCTGTAACAATTAAAAATCAAACGTATCATCCAAAAGTAGAATATAACTATGATGGCCATTAATGACAAGATGGAGTAAAAGTAGAATACACCACGCACCTGAAAGGTGGAGTAAAATCAATTTCAATAGGTTCCTTATCAATCCCATCAGCATGATACTTGATTTTATAGCTTCCCTTTGTAAGTTCCTTGACCATACCTGTTTAATGCTTTTCAGATGAGATTAAGTAGCTAATTTTATGATAAGATACAAGAAAGAAAGTCAATATCAATAAGACAGAAAAAAACATCTATATATTCTTACCACTCAACATTTGCTCTGTTATATCCATTAAGTCATTGTAGTCCTTATAAGCCATATAGAACTCACAAGTAGTAAACTCAGGATTATGAGTCAAATCTATGCCCTCATTTCTAAATTGTTTGCCAATTTCATAAACACGGTCCAACCCACCAACAACCAACTCCTTAAGATACAGTTCTGGAGCAATCCTCATGCACAACCTCATGTTAAGGTCATTGTGATGGGTTACGAATGGGCGTGCTGCAGCTCCACCAGCAATCATGTTCATCATAGGTGTTTCGACCTGAAAGTAATGCAACAAGTAGGTGAACAGAAGAAAAGAAACCACAGGATCTAGTACCAAAATTCCCAGAAACAGAACAAACCTCTAAGAAATCAAGGTCATCAAGGAACCTCCTAATGTAAGAAATGATTTTAGATCTGGTCTTAAAGATTTCTCGGACCTCTGGATTAAGCATCAAATCCAAATGGCGTAAGCGATATCTAGTTTCCTGAAACATAAACAGTTAACTAAATAAAACATACAGCCGTCAGTACATAAATGAAACAGAAATTAATTTCCGGGCAGTTTTCTAACTACTTTATGCAAAAATGAAACATTTTTTTTACCAAAGAGGGTCTTTGTCTATGATGAGGCTCCTTTTACATACTTGAGGGAGAATAACTGTTCCTCCTTCATTTTTTGAACTTTGAATAAAAAATAACAATAATGTGTAATAATCTAAACAATTAATCTTTTCAACCGTTAGGATAGTCAATTTCTGTTTCATTCTTCAATCGATCGGCTCAGGTCCTTCGCTGCTTCCCACCGTTCGGCCTGCTCGCTCCTCACCTTCCTCTATTCGGCTTGTTTCTCCCTGCCTCCTACCGTTCGGCTCCCGCTCTTCACCACCTTCCACCGTTCGCTTAGACCTCTCCACGCCTTCCACCATTCGGCTACGATTCGGCCTTTACGGTTAATACCGTTCGGCCTCACTTCCCTCCTACCTTCCTTCTCCTTCTCATATACTTTCCAAACCTTATTATTACCCCCTACCTTATACCGTAACAATTTCCAACAAAAATCAAGAAAATCAATCCATTTTGTGACCAAGGGCCTTTAAGCTGCAATTAAGTTAGTTCATAAGGAGGATCATAAAAATGAGAAATGGAGTAAATAAATAGATAAACACATTCAGAATATACTTACAAAAACTATACATTACAAAATGAAAAGATAAAAACACTGCATAATAATGATAAGCCTCTAACTCATTTCTATTTGTTGAAAGTCGCACATCGACTATCGACTAGAGATAAGGTCAATTTACAATATCTAAGTGGATACAAACCTCACCTTACAAAAAGGTCTTATAGGGTTGAGTTAGACTTAAAGTCTACTTCTTTACATGGTACCAGAGCCGTGAGTTAGAGTTTATCCTAATACATTTGTTGTTTGTTGGGTCTATTGTTCTATCCACTATCGGACTACCCATTAATGTCTAGTCTCATGCTTAAGATATATATATCAATATATAAGCGGGTATAAACCTCTACCAAATGGTAAGGTAAATCATGTATCCACCCTCTTACTGTTGTCACAAATTGGTTCCAACAGAACAGTAGATGCTACAAATGTTTAAGGAGACTAAAAACATTGAAAATATTTAAAGAAGTAAACATTTCATGCCAATGATACCTGATCTTTCAAGATATATATTTCAGGATTCCTGGTACTTCCTGGTACCCATGGATTTCTCTGGAGATCATTAAAGATGTAATTATGTCATTGCATATGGTCATCAAACAACATTAAAAATAAAATAAAAAAGAAAGGTTCCTGATCTTCAAATTTACATTATCAGCAGCAGCAGCAGACTTTTGCCTGGGCATCATATGCAAACAATGAGACAGCACTACAAATGTCTTTGGAAAAATACTAAGCTCACCCTTCTTACTTTTTCCTGGATAATTAAAAAATGAAAAACTGAGAAAGTTCCTGATTATAGAGTTGAAAAATTATAATTCACAATATAATAGTAATGTACAATGCCTCCTAATTATGGAGAATCAGAATAGAAACATTTATGCTTGATCAGCAAGAGTGAGTCCTTTATAATGAATAAAGAGTGCAAGTGTGCAACATTATAAATTTTGCCAATTAGCTAATATTTACAGAGTGACTTTTGGACTTAAAATGTCTCCCAATTGCTCAAATGAAACACCACATTCCTAGTCTTGAGGCAGAAATCATCTAATAAAATGCACATAATCGAAACAGGATTTATATCTTTGCTTATTCCTATTTACCTAGACTTAACTCATTTAAAGAAGCTCTTATAATCATAATTTCTATATATGTATTCATAGTCATGGTCATAGAAATTCAGACAGACTTTATGCATATGAATGACAATAAGTTTGGCATCACGAACCAGGAAATCCAGTGATACCAACTATGTCACCACGCTTCACATTAGAATGAAATTTGGAAAAGCCAGCCTCATTCAAGTCTGATTTACTGCATTAAAGAAATATCAGTTGTTTCATCTGTCCTATTAAAATACGACAAGATAAAAGAAAATAAAAATATATCATTATGAAAGAATTAAAAATACTAAACACTAACTTGGCAAATCGAAAGTACAAACAGCTACGTCCAAGTTAGTCAAACACCAAGGTAGCAAGGAATGCCATAAAGCTGACTTCATAATTTGTAACCATACTATGTGTAGTATAAAGTAACAACCTCCTAAATATCTATCCTTTATAACACTAGGACCTTCATTACATATTTATCCTATGGTATATTAGTAAAAGTATTATAATACAAGACCCCAAAGGATAATTCAGATATTTCAAAAGAGTGCCAATAAGAGCATGACTGGGCTTCCATTAAAAATTATTACAGATTATAAGCCATGCATATTTTTTCAAATTTTCCTCTAATTTAAATACTTAAAACAAAAAAGTTTAATAATGGTTAATACTGATAAGCTTTTTCACCTGATTCAACAACAACCCTACATGATCAAGTCTTATAATTTTATTAATATTAATAAAGCAGAACAAGATTGAGTACCTCGCATCGGCCATAACCTGGACCTTGAAACCACCACCATGCAGATCATAAAAGACAAGCTTAGAACCAGAGGTGCGCTTGTTCATGATCCGACCTGAAATGCAGAAGCATTAATGAATCAACATACAGCCACAGATGCAGCAACAGATAAAAAGAGCTATCAATGCAGAAACTGCTGACTACCAGACAAAGACAAAGAAACATCCTCAAGGTGCTGCCCTTCACTTAAACCTCCATATTCCTTGATGTATTCATCAAGAGACATAGTGACAAAGAATTTGTGGGGATATGGATTTCTGCCTTCTGCCTTTTGAACTGCAAGATACCTCAGCCTATTCTCAAGGTATTGCTGCAATGAAATGAAATCACCCAGAAAATTACCAAAAAAAAATGAACAAACATAGAAGGCAATTCGTCATAAATTCCACTTCACAGACAAAATGGGAGCCATACAGTCGGGTCCATATCATCCTCATCAACTGGTGCAGACTTGTTATCCTTAGCCCGCTGCATTTCAGCTGCCTAAAAGAATAAAAATACGTTATAAATAAATATAAATAAAATTTCATCTGTGACAAATTGAAATTGAAATGCAGAGAATAAATGAAATTCCACAAAATCTTTCCAAAACATACAAAAATTTTAATTAGTACAGAAAACAAGGCTTAATTGCATATTTTACCACTCAATTATCATCACTTTTGCACAATTTACAGTCAAACTTTTCAATATCACAAATATTAATGATCAATTAATTTTCTAAGGTGATAACATGGCATGAAAAATAAATAAATAAAAAGAAGACAAGGCAACATCATACAAAAAAAAATGGTAGCAAAATAATGTTGTATTGCTGTGTTTTCACGCTATATCTTCTTCAGAAATTAATTTAACAGATGAATGACACATGCAAAAGTTTATAAGATTGTGTAATGCAAGACAAGACAAAAATTAGATTGCAAAATGCATAATGATCATAGGTAAGTGGAAAAACATGCAATTAACAATAATAAAAGAAAAATCTATAGCTGCTAATAGATAGCTACATTGCGGAATTGGTAATAACATTGCAGATAAGGGAAAAAGAAGTACCTTTTTGGCTTTCTCCTCCTCCTTGCGCTTCCTTTCTTCTTCTCTCTGTTTGTTCTTCAGTTCTCGCTTCAGTGAACTGCGAAAACAAAAGAACAAAAAATTTAATCAATTGTGGCAAATTGAAATTACACTGTGAAAAAGATTTTCATGCTCATACTTTTTGCTTATGGTTTCGCCGGCGCCGTTAGACGGCTGCTCAGAAACTTCCATTGGAGGCGGAAGAGTGAGAACAACTTAAGTTAAATTAAAGGATAATGATACAACATTTTTTTAATTAAAACTCTGGAAGATAGAATCTGAAAGAATTTATATATATATACACGACATTTTAATTTTCATTATTGGTTGAACCAAATTAATAATTCAATCAGGGTTAGCAAATTTAATAAAATGATAATTAAAGAATATGGATATTATTAAATATATGTAATGTCATAATTTTATAATAAAAAATAAAATAAAACAATCACTACACATGATTCTCAGTATTCAAGATAAATATAATATCTAAATTAAATATATCATAATACTTAATTTTATGTTTTGATAGAATACACATCTATTACCGATAACAAAAGATAAAACAATAAATTCATATAGTATAAAATTATATCAATTGTAAATTAAAAATAATATATTAATATAAATGATTAAACCATATATTTTATAAAAAACTAAAAATAAATTACCATAAAAAATTCATTAAATCATAACGAAAAAATAAGTAGATTATAATATTAATTTTAATATCAATTTACAATTAAATTGATTTTTAAGTATAAAAACTAATTTAAAATTATATCAATAGAAAATAAACACTAACTCTATAATGAATTTTAAATTCAAATATATATAAATATTTACCTAAAGTGAGGAGAAAGATGATTTAATATAAACAGGTAGTTATTTGTGCTGACTATGGTGTGAGTGAGTGGTATTTATAGGTTTTAAAATTTCTCATTCTTTACTCCTTTGCTTGGACATAAAGGTTCTAAAAGTGGTCAAAGCCGGCACCTTTATTTTATTACTATGCTTTTACTTGGGTATCAAGAAATAGAAAGTTACAATAATTTATATAAAATTACTGAAAAATATTTAATAAAAACCATAATCCAAAGAGAAAGAGAGTATATGGTGAAACGGTTGACATAAAATGGCATATATAGAATATAGACAAGCAAAAATATTATATTATGTTATTTAATGTTATTTTTCAGGTTAAAGGTTTTACTTACATAGATTATATATACAATATTTTATTGATATAAAATTACTTAATACTTTGCTTAAATAAAAATTGACTTAAAGTTCAAAACTTCCTCAAGTTTCTCATTTTGTTGTTTCCATGTCCTCCCTAATAATTTATTTTATAAGCAAATAATACTAGAAAAATATTACAAAGTGTAGTAGAAAATGAAAATAAACCACACACAATAAGAGAATTTTTACTTAATTTCAATCTCCTTTAACTGATTCACTTAAAGTGTTGAAAAATTAGAAAAACAATTACCATTCTAATGTTACTTTAATAAAATTATTTAAATAAATAAACATTAAATTTAATATAAAGATGGGTAAGTCAGAGTAGTAGAAATCAATTTATGTTGAAAAAATCAGAGTTCAATTTTTATTTTTACTTTGAAAAAGTCGTGGTGTATAGAATGATATATCTTTTTTCTATCAAAATCATTTGCAGCATATATGATTTGTTTTTATGCAATTTTTATCTTGTTTTTATGTATCATACATGATAAACACAAATTTTTTGAAAATGGTTTTCATAATTAATGATTTTACTTATTGTGAAATAAATAGTATTCTAATGTGTTTTTAATTATTTATTATTATTTTAAATCACTGAAATATATTTTAATATACTATGGAAATCAATATATGGGAATTACTACTTTTCTTTCAGTATTTTTATTTTAATGTTATTTTATTGTGCTTTTAAAAGGAATAAATTTTTAAATATTCTATTTGCTTTAAAAATATATTTTTTAAAAAATACTATTAAAAAAATGTGATGTTTTTAACATTGGGCTTGTTGTTGCTATTCCGCACCTTTTCGTTGGCCTCACTTTAGAAGCAGACACAATGGGCTAGATGCATTAACTTTTATTGCCTATGTTTAGGATTGAGCAAAATTAACTAAAGAAAAAGAATACTTTGACACGGCCAAAGTATTTGACATTCAAATGACACGGGGTGGGGCCCAAATTTCTTGAATGTACAGAAGGGTAATATTGTCATTTTCCCTCTAAATGAAACGTTGCGTTTTATTTAGGGTGTTCTCTGTATTAAGTTTTCCAGTTTGTCTAATTTTACATTTTGGAAGAGCTCTTCGTGCTTTGCTAGGGTTGGGGGTGATAGAGAAGCGGAGAAGTGGAAGAGCGTGCTGTGGTAGGGTTCGGTTGATAGATAAGACGAGACTCCTCGGTTCGGTTGATAGAGAAGACGAGACTCCATGGGTGCCACTTAATCGGATGGTGTATGGTTCTTCTTTGTTTCTTCTTTTGTCATGATTTTTGTATTTTTCCATTTGTATTTGCTTCATTTTGGTGAACCCTAGACTAAGGGGCAAGGTGGTCTGAGGGAGAGTTGCGGTAGGGAGAACACTAAATTCTCAATCCTTGACAAGCACTGAGAGAAGACGGTTTGGGGAGTTATCTCTGTCTAATTTGAAAATTTTGTTTAAATGTCTAATTTGGCATATTATTTTGGTTAGTTTCCCTGTTTGACAAATTTGATCGTCCTGTATTGTAAACTAATATTGATTTATGACAAATCTGGTTTGCTTGATTTGTAACTTGTGTCGTGCCTGATGCGTGCGAAATGCAATGCTGGTTTTCGGAGGGATGCATTTTATTAGAGGTGGTTGTCAATGTATGAAAAAGGGATACCTATTAAGGATTGTAACCAACGAGGGAGTTGATTGAAGTGGAATATTTACATTGGATTCTCCCCTGAATAGGTAGCTGTTGAGAGTGAATTTTCGTAGTGCTTGAGTATTTCTCACATTGAATCATCCAATATTTAGAAGCTTTTGAGTAAAATAACTTTGACTTTTTGGATTTTATCAACTGAAAACCCTTATTTGTAGACCTGTTTAGTTTGGTTTTCAGATGGTAACAATGAAAGCAATTTTAGTGTTCCTCTTTGAACATTGTATGCATTTCTCCCTTTTGTTTTGTTTTTTCTTGTGTATGGTTTATACAATGTCATCAACATCTTCTTGAATTAGTTTAAATGCACGTCCACTGGCAACTAACTTTTTGCATTCTCTTCATGATAGGTGGCTGCACTTGTTCCTAAAGGTGATGTTGATGGTGAAATGGGTGATGCTCACATGAATTGATGAGTCAGGCACTTAGAAAATTTAGGCATGCCTTATCACAGACATAGCATATCTCTTTTCCATCCTTTTTTTCAAGGTAGTAACTATCATAATTATTGAGCCTGGTTAGATAGAATGTGCAGACTTGGATTTTTTGCTATGTAGAAAAAGAATATGGGAATTATTTCCATTAATTGAAATTTGTAATTATGCATTGGCCATGCGTTTGTAATTATTGTAAAAATTTGTTGTAATCAAGTTTATCTCATTTAATATAAACAAATGAAATTTATTGTTTGATAATGCTTTAAAATATGTATATGTGTAATATAAAAAAACGCTTTGTAATAATGTGAAATTTATTTAATTAATTTTAATAATGTTGGATGTATTTTCTATGCACAACCACCATGGTTCTTATAAGTTGGATGTCTTTTTGGTATATGAGTGGCAGATGAAATTGAGTAGGTTGAAAATATACTTATTATGTAAGGTTTATGAATGTGATTTTGTTGTGAGAGATGTGTCTATATATGTCTTCCAGTTAAATATTTTATGGCTAGAAGTCTAAGTTTTTTATTTTATGGACATGCAGTCAAAGCATAGAGATAGTTGGAACAATCATTATGGAAGAACAGGTTTGAATGGACATGATGATTTTTTGTGTTTAAAATTGATTTCCTGAAGTGGTGTATTTCACTTGTTGAATTGTTTACTTTGATATATAGGTTTATGCACGACATTCATGCAGGACAAAATACTTGGCACATGTGAATACATTATTACGGACGTGCAGAAGACGTTCATACAAAGAACTCCTTTTGGATGGCTACTGTCCATTAATGTGGAAGCTAAAATGAGTAGGACACTACTTATAGAATTGTGTAGTAGATGGTCAGAGAGGAGGGGTGGGTTTGAAGTTAGGTCTGTCTTTATTCCATTCACCAAGTTAGACATTTGCTTAGGTTTAGGTGTTAGGGTTAATGGAGACATGTTTAAGTTGTTTAAGGAGGAAGTTGATTGTTATAGTAGAAGATTGTTGATACAAATGATGTAACTATACATCATGTTTATGAAGAGCTTCAAAAGCATATAAAAGGGGATGAAGTGGCTGATGTTTGTAGATTGTATTTGTTGCTAGGGTTGACTGAGTTTTTGTTTCCAAATAGAGGTGGAAAAGTTCATTTTGGTTTATTTGAATTATTAGATGATTTTTCATGTATGGGAAAGTATAACTGGGGGGGTGTTATTTATGAGTATTTGGTTTCTAGTTTGTGTGATGCTGCATTGTGTGTAAGGAAGAGACAAAAAAGATCACACTTTCATGTGGTTGGTTGTGTATTTGCATTACAGGTATATTTTGGTTGTTGTAAGAAAATTTTTTGTGTTACAATTTATAATTGTTAGTTAATGGAAATTGAATTTTGTATGTAACAGATGTGGGCAATGGAACATGTTTTATTTGGTCAGAAGAAGTTGGCTAAAAGAAAAAGTGTTTTTACCTAGAATTCTTCATTGGATTCATGTTAAGGTTGGTGAAGAAGAAGTTCAAAAAGCCTTTTTGTGTAATGAAGTGAGTTGTAAATAGCGAGTTGTAAATAGCTTCTAGTAATTACTTGTTATGTAATTTGTATTCATTTTAATATGATTTGTTTCCTTTTTTTTTATAGATGATTACTGAGGTATATGTAACCAAGGAAGAGATGGCAACTGAAATTGTTAAAGAAGCCTTAGATGGTCATCATAATGCTAGAGTGAAGCAGAACTACGGAAGGAAATCTTTAGCTGATATTGTTGCTGAAAATGAAGGTCTGCGTGCTATCATTGGTGACCAAGAGGCATCCATTGTCGAGCTTGAGAAATTAGTAGAGAAGCTACAAATGTTTGCTGCACAAAAGAGGCAACAGTTTAAATTTCTTTAGTGTGAGAACTTTAATAACACCAAATATTTATTGCAATTTATAACAGTAACAAATAATGAAATAAATACTTACAACAATACCAATGGATGTTAGAGTACTAGCTTTTGCTGATGGTTTCTTCCTTGTTATTCTCTCCGTTGTGGATTTCAACCTTCTTGTCCTAGGTCGACCCTTTCGCTTCACAGATTTTGGGCTTTGGATTTGAACATTGTATATAGTTGTGTCAACATCATGGCGTATTTCACTATCATGTAGGTGTTCTTCTTGTGTGTGGCTATTGTTGTTGACGCTTGGTGAAGGTGAAATTTGTAATCCATGCTTGTTGACAAAGGAACTAAGGTTGTCAACCAATAATTGTGTCAAGTGTATTGACTCACAGGCAATCTCAGCAATATCTCCAAAATTCTTGCATAAGTTATCATACCGTTCAATATGGGGATCCTTTTCCTTGTTGTGGTATGATGCTCTAATATACGTGTGCTTTCTGCGGACATTTTACACCATCTTGTGAGTATGTACTTAGCAGGAAGCTCTGTTACTCGCTCTTGTGCCAAAACACATATAGAATGTCTACATATAATGCCCCTAAACTCAAAAAGCAAACAACTGCAATTAACATCCATTGTGTCTCGCTGATATGTAACCATGAATACCCTCTCTTCCCTTATTTCGTTATGAATGGAGTCCTCCATGACATTGTACAACAATGAATTATCTTGTACCACAACACCATCAACGAAACAATTAATTTTACCTCTAAATTCGGACTGTATTTCTGCAAACTTAGCATGTGTGTAATGCTTTTGGAATTGTCGCTCTATGAGTGATTGTGACCCGCATGGAAGAGTTGTGTTTAATGATGTGAAGTCAGCTAGGCTCTCTTTTTCTGTCTTGTGTTGTAGTGCATTGTCATATTGTTTAACAAATTCTTGAAGAGTTGTTTGTGAGTTAATATATCCATCAAAGAATGCATTCATGCTCTCGCTTCTTTGAGTGGTTGACATGCCTGCCCAAAAAGTCTTTCTCAAGTAACAAGGAACCCACCTCTGTCGTTCTTCATAAAGTGAAGAAAGCCATTCATTCGTTTGTAGTGAAAAAATTGTTATCATCCTTTCCCATTCATAAACAAAACTATCAACTGAATCAGAATTGTAGACAACTTGCTTAAGTTGTCGCTTGATATCTTTGTAAGCCGCATAACCTTGTAACTTCTCAGGTATTTTTTTCATTATATGCCACAAGCACCACCTATGACGAGTGTTAGGAAACACGACTTCTATTGCTTTCTTCATTGCTTTGCACTGATCCGTAACAATTCCTTGGGGTGGTCTGTTGGACATGCACCGAAGCCATGAATTAAAGAGCCAAACAAATGAATCAGTGTCCTCTGAACATAACAAACCACAACCCAACAATATAGATTGCCCATGGTGGTTAACACCAACGAAAGGAGCAAATGGCATATCGTACTTATTTGTTAAGTATGTTGTGTCAAAAGATATGACATCACCAAAATACTGACAAGCTGCCCTACTTCGTGCATCGGCCCAAAACACATTCAATATACGGTTGTCGTCATCAACATCAATGTCGAAAAAGAAATCCTTATTTAATTGTCTCATGGAAGAGAAATGGTTTAAGAGTGCCTTTGCATCACCATCTTTTGTTAATGCTCTTCTTTGTTTGGCCACATAATTTCTAACATCGTGTTCGACAAACTCGAGGTTCTCGTAACCGCTTCTAGCACAAACCAAGGACCGGAAGCTCTTGTTAATCCTCACTCCTGCTTCATCATTCAAGTCTAGTGTTCTTTTAATGTTAAGATTCATCCTTTTATTGCCTCGGAACAATCTTGACTTTGTTGGACTAAGATCATGACTATGTACATCATCAAATGCTGAAATGTACCACTTCTCATCTCTTTTTGATACAATCATTCGAGCTGCACAATCATTAGCCAGTGTTGGACGTGCAATCATTTGATTGTCAATGGGGGACATAAATTTTCCAGCCCTAGAACACACCATCATGAAGTAACATAATTCGTTCTTGTTGTTCTTCCTTGAAGTCCTTGTTCGAATTCCAAAACCCTTTGATATTGCATATTGTCTATAAAATGACTTGACTTCATTAATAGTTTCGAACACCATTCCAACTGTTGGAGGGATTGACTTAGGTTGAATATGGTTTTCATTTAATTCTTGCTCTACATTGTCATGTTCTTCATGAAATTCTATATCATCAAAAGATGTATTTGTATGGTCCATGTCCATGCTTCTCCTACAATAGTTCAATACAAGAATAATTATTACTAACTTGCCTAATTAATAACATGCTTAACTTAATAAAATTTGTAGATATCCATTACCACAATAATAAATAACCACATATGAATGAGCAAATAGCCACTTAATGCACCTGTCAAAGTTATTCATGAAATAGAATATTATCCAAATATGTATTTATATGGTCATTGACCGTACTTGTCCTAAAACAATTCAATAGAAGAATAATTACTACTTATTGGCCTAATTAATAACATGTTTGATAATCATCTTAATCATTTCTTTAGATGCTCATAACCAGTATAAGAACTAGCCACTTATGAATGAGCAAATAACCACTTACTGCACCTGTAACAGTTATTCATGAAATTGAATATTATCCAAATATGTATTTATATGGTCATTGTCCGTACTTCTCCTAAAACAATTCAATAGAAGAATAATTACTACTTATTGGCCTAATTAATAACATGTTTGATAATCATCTTAATCATTTCTTTAGATGCTCATAACCAGTATAAGAACTAGCCACTTATGAATGAGCAAATAACCACTTACTGCACCTGTGAAAGTTATTAATGAAATTGAATATTATCCAAATATGTATTTATATGGTCATTGTCCGTACTTCTCCTAAAACAATTCAATAGAAGAATAATTACTACTTATTGGCCTAATTAATAACATGTTTGATAATCATCTTAATCATTTCTTTAGATGCTCATAACCAGTATAAGAACTAGCCACTTATGAATGAGCAAATAACCACTTACTGCACCGTTAATTTTGAATTTTTATTTTAAATGACCACTCTCGAAACAATAACTTCACAGTTAACATTACAAACCATTATGCTATCTCATTAAATGAAAATGGGTATAAAGTTAAATAATTCAACGCGGAAGAAGAAGTCAAGTTGAAGTAAGATGACAAATATAAATCCAAACATTAAATAACTTCAACAACCTCCTGGGCAACACAAAAATTTATTCTTTTGCACACAAAAAACTTGTAATCACTCACCTATTTAATAGAACTTCAATGGTTGTTGACAAATATGGACCTCAATAAATGGTGTAGACCACTTCATTCACTCATTTAATCTTGTATCAATTTTAGGGTTTACGGTTGCCTAATAAGTAAATGCTGGAAAAACTTTCTCCCCCACCTCTCATTGCAGTCGAAACTTGAAAAAGTGTCTTGAGCCTTAAAATTTTGCAGAGGCATTAAATGGAGTTGTCATTCGATGACTTCTATCACAAGAAATGTTAATTAATGCTTAACGGGGCATATTCGTAATTTCGGTTGAATGTTATTAAAAGTTGTGCTCATGTGGGGAGAGCAAACACTTTTGTGCAAGGGAACCAACATTATTCACGTTTTGGAGGTATGTCCACTGTTAGGGTTACGTTACCTTCAGCCCCAACGTTCTCTTTCAATAGCTAAATCATGGATTAACTTTGTTTTTTTCCCTTTCTTGTTTTTATCTTTTAATAAAGAAAAACAGAGTTTGGCGATTCTATGTTTTGTGTTTAGGTATTCTCAATCTTTTGGTTACATTACCTACACAAAACCAATTCGTTTTTATGTATACCCAATGTTTAGGTTACATGGTATAATTTTTGTTAGTTGACTTCGTCTTCATTTGATGTTTTTTTCTCAACATAAACAGAGAGTCATGGAAGCTTGGGAAGAACTTGATATTGATGAAAGTGATCTTGATAGTTTTATTCGCCGTTGCAATTCCAATAACAATGTCATTCCGGGCCCTGCTGGTGTCATTGAGGCAGCCATGATTAACCGCCAAGTGAATGAAAACATTTCGACACAAGTATTTTTGAGTGACATTGCAAAAGCCAGTTTTGAACGTGACTTCACATCCAATGCTTGGGTATGGGCTGAAAAATTCATTGACATCCATGGTAAGTACAATAATTGGGAATTCATCTTCATACGCAACATTCATTTTTTATTTCAAGAACATTATGGAAATAATAATTTGATTTGCAGGATTATTGCTTAAACATGAGGTTGAGCATATCTCAACCCTTGATTCCTTGAAAGGAACTTGTAAGGTGTCCTTGTTGCGATGTCTTGTTAAAGCCACTGAACATAACGGACTGGGTGACATGAAAATAACAATTCGGGTTTGTTGATGTATATTGTAAATGGCTTTAGTGGAATGTTTAGTTATTTTGAAAACCATATTGAACTGTGTTTAGGAAAAATGTACCTCTTGACAGGATCCAACAGGGACTGTAAAAGCAAGTGTTCACCACAAGGCCATTGATCATCCTGAAATAGGTCCACACTTAAAAGTTGGAAGTGTGATAATCCTACAAGATGTAAGTATATTTTTTGTGATCAATAATTACTTATTGACCTTGTATTCCCACAACAATTTATGCAGTTAACCATTAATGTATGAATAGGTTGCAATATTTTCACCAATACGCGGAACATACTATCTTAACATAACTCTTAGGAATATTGTTAAGGTAAAGTTTACATACTTTTGTATTGTGGTGTTATATATTTTCTAAACTGTTTTGACCAGTTTGAATGACAGTCCCCGTATGTGTAGGTTTTTCCAAGTGATATTGGCTGCCCAACTGATGACCTAGTACGTCTAACAGTACCAATTGTTATGAACAACCCGCCAACACGTTCCGTTGATGATATCCTTAGCAAATTGATTCCACCTGTTCACAATGACAAACCTGAAGGCAGTGGATCTAACAACAACAATTAATAGTGGAACAAATTGAGGACATTCATAATTTCCTTATTTGTATTCTCGTTTTATTGTTGTTGACTATTTCGTATTTTGTGTGTGTTGACACGGATGTGTTATTTAGTACAATTTCTGAAGGACTAATGTTAGTTCAATCAATGTGTTGCTGGTTTAAGTGTTGATGTAATGTATGCAATGTTCGAAGATTGATATCATGTTCCTTTATTATGCATCCTAACAATGTAGAAATGATGGAAGTGTAATGTGATATAATTATGTTCAATTGTTTTAAGACATGTCCTTTAATTAAATAAGTTTCAAGTCTCGGTACACACCTTACAGTTTCAAAACAATTATTGAATAATCCGTGTTGTTCCTTGAGAAACTGACGTGTTATACAGTTCCACTATTCCCTTATGTTCCCTTGTTGCAGTAAGTGGTTGCTCACGAAGTCCTATGTGGTGATTTGTTAATTAGTTTCTGTACAAGAATAAAAGTTGTTTAATTCATTATGAATAATCACAGTTCTTAGGTGCAGTAAGCATTATCTACTAAGTTCTCTGTGCTTATTTATGAAGGAGGTATTGTAGAATAATAGAAGTGGTTTAATTGGATATGAATCATCCATTTGTTAGGTGCAGTAAGTGGTTATATAGTAAGTTGTATGTGGTTATTTATGAAAGAGGTTATTAACAAGAATATAATTCCTTTAATTGAATATCAATCATTAATTTCTTATGTGCAGTAAGTGGATATGTACTATCTTATATGTGCTTATTTGTGGAAGACGTTTTGAACAAGAATAAAAGTGGTCTATTTCAATATGAATAATCCCTTTTTTTAGGTATAGTAGGTGGTTATTTAATAAGTTGTATGTGGTTATTTTTCAAAGATGTTCTGAACACGAATACAATTGATTTAATAGGATATCAATCATTCATTTCTTAGGTGCAGTAACTGGTTATATGCTAAGTTTTATGTGGTTATTTATGAAAGAGCTTTTCAACAAGAATATAATTGGTTTAAAAAAATATCAATCATTCATTTTTTAGGTGCAGTAAGTGGTTATGTACTATGTTATATGTGGATATTTGTGAAAGAGGTTCTGAACAAGAAAAGAAGTGGTTTAATTGGATATGAATCATTAATTTCTTAGTTGCAGTAAGTGGTTAGCTACTAAGTTGTGTGTGGTTATTTATGAAAGAGGTTACGAACCAGAATATAATTGGTTGAATTGAATATCAATCATTGATTTCTTAGGTCCAGTAAGTGCTTATGTACTATGTTATATGTGGATATTTCTAAGAGAGGTTCTGAAGAAGAATACAAGTACTTTAATTGGATATCAATCATTCATTTCTTAGGTGCAGTAAATGGTTATATGCTAAGTTGTATGTGGTTATTTTTGAAAGATGTTCTGAACACGAATACAATTGACTTAATTGGATATCAATCATTCATTTCTTAGGTGCAGTAAGTGGTTATATGCTGAGTTGTATGTGGTTATTTATGAAAGACCTTCTGAATAAGAATATAATTGGTTTAATTGAATATACATCATTCATTTCTTAGGTGCAGTAAGTGGTTATGTACTATGTTATATGTGGATATTTGTGAAAGAGGTTCTGAACAAGGATACAAGTGGTTTAATTGGATATCAATCATTCATTTCTTAGTTGCAGTAAGTGGTTATCTACTAAGTTGTATGTGGTTATTTATGAAAGAAGTTACGAACCAGAATATAATTGGTTTAATTGAATATCAATAATTGATTTCTTAGGTCCAGTAAGTGCTTATGTACTATGTTGTATATGGTTATTTTTTAAAGAGTTTCTCAACACCAATAAAAGTGGTTTATTTTAATATCAATCATCACATTTCTTACGACAAATTTCATTAATATGGTTGGTACCCAAACTTGTATGAATAAACAAACTTAAATTTTCATCAAAATACCATTTTATAACCAATAATAAAATTCATCAACATTAAATAGTACAACATATTCTTCATTACATAAACTAAACTACTTTAAAACCAGTAACCTTAATTGAATCCTAATCAATCATATTTTGTGGGCATTCTATTCAAAATGTACATTAATTGTTCCCCTACTTCAATGTATTGAAGTTGCTAATGTTGTCCTACTTCATGCCTTAATCAATGCCTAAAGGATCCCATCCCACATTTCTGCAATACCCTTGTACGATGAACATTATCTTCATGTAATACCCACTGACAAACCATTTGTTCTCGCAGAACTTGTAATTGTTCCTGCAATAACAATACTCTTGTTAAATTTTATACTAAAAAACGTTTTATCATAAATCATATTTAAGCATATACATAAATCATACTAACCATTGTGTAATCGGGCATTTTTTTCCCATCAAATTTAGGTGTATGATCCCATAACTCAATATACTTGATGACCAATATACCACAATCATACCTACAAATTAAACAAATATTATAAAGTGATCATATGACACAACTTAATAAATTGTCAACACCAGCAAGTTCACTAACGTATTTGGTTGCACAGGCAAATCTTCTTCGATCACTTTCAATTCCTGCTCCTTACAGTTTGAGTCTATGTCAATCATATTGAATAATTGTTGCAAAGTGGCAACCTTACAAATTGATATTGAACACATTCAATACTCTTGTAAATCTTCTATTGTAACAGTCAAGTGCACTTAAAACAATAACAATACAACAAAATATGTCTTACCATAGCCTTGTCAATACTTTTTCTACGCCGCCTTTTGTGACCAAGAGAATCCAAAATAAACATTTCTCTTGATTGACAGTTTACAGCATAGCACCACCAATGGTCATCACCAACAGTGGGCACAAATAACTAAACAACCACAACCACAAACATCAATACATTCAACAACACATGGTATGATAAACCTATAACAGAACACATATACTTACAAATTCAGATGTTAACAACACATTTAATGGAAATGATTGAGGTTGGAAGAAATGATGATAATCTGTTGTTGGCAATGCTTCTCGCTTTTTTTTGGGAATCTTCATTCTCTCCATAACCATTGTCTAAAAAATTTCATCCATAAAATTGGTTCAAACAATTGAATCCTTAAATACGCCAATAAGTAATATCAACAAGGACAAAGCTTTATCATTCAACAATTTAATCCTTACATACCGCAAAAAATGGATTCAAACAACACCGTTTAATCGTTCCAGATATTTGCAATTGATTATACACAATCATCCCAGTGGCAGACAACATAACCTACACCAAAAGTTCATCAAAGTTATACACTCACATAATTGGTTGTTATACAACAAGTTTTGGTTCATTACACAACTTACCATGTTATCAATTTTACCACGTGGTCGTAAGCATTTGAAGTCTGCTATGGTCAACATGTTGTTTGACACTTCCAAAAGTACTCTACATACAACACAATTTCATGATAATCTTCATTTCAAAGACAATTATAATTCATAACATATATATATATATATATATATATATATATATACATATATATATATATAAACATTGTTTTGTGTATAACTTACTCAGCACCATCATTACAAAGCCCCGAAGTGCAAGTTCTGTAAACATTTGAAAAAACAATGTTCTCATTTGTGGAGGGTCCCTCCACACCCCCATCCAAAAAATTGACAATAGCCAAATCTCTTGCTTTGTCATCTGTCGAAGGCCCTTCCATACCATCATTAAAAGATGGCATCTCATTCAAAACTTCTTCTTCCAACCGTCTTATTCTTCTTTGTAACTCCAAAAGGCGTTCTGCATGCTTATCAACCCTTGTCCTCAAGAGCCTTTGCTCTTCGACAACTCTAGCAAAGTCAAAGTTGTCATTGTAGGACTTACTATTAGTCTCCCCAATAGAACCAAGTGATTCCTTGATTTCCTCATTCTGAAATTGTTCTTCACTCAAATGGAAATCCCATAAAATCTTCAAAAACAAATACAATTTTACATAATGAACAAATAATATCAAGGCAATAACACGACAAATGTAACCAGAATATCAAAACAAATGGAATTACCTCAGTGCGTTCAAAAGTTGATATTATTTTTCTCCTTTTATCTTTAATTACAATCCAATGAAGAATTCGAGGATAAATACTCCTACCACCAATATCATACAAACTTATGTGTTCCACAACCCATAACTGCAAAGTTCATCAAAATAGTTCAAATTTTTTCGACAAAAAATACACAGTTATTTTGTAACAATTAAATAAATAATTGTTAAAGCACACCTGTAATACTGCTGCACAACCAGCAAAGTGTATAGCATCATGGTATGTTTTGCAGTTGTATTTATCCGGTGTCCGATTCAAACTACTTTCTATCAAACTATATACAGCATCACCCTAGTTGTATATATTTAGTTCATCAATGTTATCTAATTTACTAAAAGGGACACTGTTTATCACATTACTATTCCTAGGAAAATAAAATATTCCAAATGTTAACAATATATACAACCTACAATAATTGTCAACATTTTTTTTTGTTTTAAATTTCTTATCCCTCAACTTTTCCATTATAGTCAAACTTGTTATGTCCTCATCCCTAAAAAAGTTATTAACAATGCCACCGACATCATTTTCTAGATTACAAGTTTGACCACAATTTGACAAACCTAAAAAAAAACACACATCCTCAACTGTAAAAGGGACTAAATTCTCTCTGATCCTAAAAGCCTTATGTACGACATCCCACCTACTAATTAATTCTACAAGAATGGGGCTAGAAATAACGATATTGTCCACCAAATCGACTATAAATTTAAAAGGTGTCGACTTTATTCTTTCCTTATGAAAGGATGACAGGGAAGCATTTAATTCAACTATAGGTTGGGTTTGTACTCGGTGCCTAACTCTAACTTTACCCTGCAAGTATAAACCAAACCATATCTTAGTATAATAAATGCAACAATCTACCTAATAAATATTAAATTCAAACAATTACAGCATACTTACAGCTTCATTAACTTCTCTGTCCATATCACTATATCCTGCACATTTTACCAAACACAATCAACATCATTGTATAATGAGAGTGACAAGTTCAATTTAATATTTTAGTAAAATAATATGTATTTAACTCATTCATATCATCAGATTTTTCACTCAATTTCAAGAAGTATTGTTTTTAGAAAAATAGCAAGATTTTATACCAGTTTTATAACAACCAACAACAAATATTTTATCTTGCTTTTTAACCATTACATCAAAGATTTTTCTGCATAATTTACAGCAATATAGCAAAGCTTTTATATATGTATCATAACAACAAATAGCAAAGCTTTTTGGTTCCATACAACAAGGCTTTTGGGAGCAAACAACAAAGCTTTTGGTAGGAAACAAGAAGCTAAAAACAAAAACATACAACAACAATTTCTGCAGCATTTTTATGTTAAAACAGTATAGGATTTTACTGCATTTTTAACAGCACAATACAACAAGAATTTTACTGCATTTTTAACAGCATGGGACAACAAGGTTTTATCACATTTTAATCAGCCCAAAACACCGTAAACAACATTATTTCGATGCAAATAAAGAACTCAAAATATACTACAAAGTACCACCATTTTAGTGTACAATTTGTTTTATAAAAGAACACACTTTGGCTTTTATAAAAACACAACATCAGTATTTTTATTACAACTAAAAACAGTACTTGGTATATCATGAATAAATGGAACTTAAAAATAACTTATACTTAGGTAAGAGGTCTCCATCCCTTTGTTCTTTCTATGTCATAATAAAGCTTTTTCATTCCTAAAGTGCTAATCAGGACAGAGGAATTAAAGAAACAACCCAAACCCACCACGGTCAATAAAGTTCTTAGATCAAAAATTATCACTGCCTTTCTCAAGGTCCCCAACAATGAAACAAATGGACCCCATACACTAACGGAGTTACAACCCACATTCTCTGAGTGCAAATATTCCAAGAGGCGTCTTAATAAAGAACCATCACATATCATAAAACTATCAGATATATATTAAACAACCATATGCTTATTGACATGCACTTTTTCAAAGGTTTAATTGATGAAACTTTTTTTTCCTTCTACTAAAGATACCATAAGCTGCAACAATATAAAGATTTGAGTCTGCATATATGTACACAACTTTTTATTAGCAAAAATATTAAGAAAAATGTGTTTCTGCTGCAACTTACAACAAGGAGACAATTCAATATACACAACACAAAAAAAGTTATATTCTACACAAATAATGGCTACTAGTATACAGTTTGATGCTTCAAAACGTTTGACATATGCTGCAAAACCAGAACAAGCCTACTCTACAAATCCCACAACCATCTATCAGAAGGGGGCAGAAGATGAACAACAAAAAGAAGATGAAAAATTATCACTGCCTTTCTCAAGCTCCCCAACAAAGAAACAAATGGACCCCATTTTAGACCTCAATCGACCCCGCTAAAATAACACATACATGCTGTCTACACATATCGACAGATAAATGGGTCCATGACCCCAAGTGCTCAAAACGGTAAAACTACCATAGAAAAAAATTGGAAAAAACCCTACCTCAAAGTCACACACCACACAAGCGACACAAATCAAAACGCCAACAGGAGACCTCCACAATCCTCAACTGCACACCCACCCGAAACCTCCACAACCACCGATTCAACCACCTCAAAAACACACATGGGAAGCAATGCAAAAACACAAATGGGAAGCAATGAACAAGGAGGGACAACGAGAGAGGAAAGTAAGAGAAAGTAAACCTAGATGGTATTTTTCATTCACCAGGGAAAGAAGAAGGAAACCCAAATTTACCTTTTTCCCATTTTTACCCTCAATCAGTACACCTTTTTTTAAAAAAAAAAATGACGTGGCGCGTGTCATATGAATGTAAGTGACACGTAAGCGTGTCATTGTATTACTGCTCTTAACTAAATTCTCTTCTTTTTCTTACGCTTTTCTGTAACACTCAGTTTTTTCTCTCTTCTCTCTCTTTTCTCTCTTCTCTCTCCTCTCTCTCCTCATTCTGTCACCATTGAAACTTGACAAGGCTCACCACGCTGTATTTAGGCTTTAATAATTTTTCTGGATCAATTCTCCCTCTATAGGTAATTTGATGAATTTGGATGCCCTTAGTCTCGAAGCAAACAAACTCTCTGGACCAATTCCTGATATAGTTGGAAATTTGAAAAAGCGGCTTGAATGACATTACTAGCCAGAAATCCTTGTAACTAGCTGAGAATGGTTTCACCGGCCATTTACCTCCTCAAATTTGCACCAGAAAATTCACATTCCTCTGGAGAAGATTCCTCATGAGTCAAAACAATGAAGAAGGCACTAGATTGGATTGAAGGTAAAAGACGTGGATCCATTATGCACAAAGGAACAAGAAGAGTAAAACAAAATGGAGAAACACATAGAGTTCACCAAAATCATTAATTGACCAATGACTTCATCTATTTACACCTTCCTACACTCAATAAAATTGCTCACCAAATCACTTCAGGCCACTTACCCTCCATGTTTGAATTCTCCAATTTCTGGCCAGCGCTCTCTACCGCCGCCGCTCTCACCCATACGGGTGATTGATTGTTCTCCTTGCCGACGGACTACGACCCACGATGGATCTAGCTGCCCCGCTGTCGATGCGGGTAGCCGGTGACCTGGATCGACGGCCAGAATTCTCGCCAGCATCTCGTCAACGAGGCTGGTTCCCACTTACTCCATTGCCCATTTGAATAACTCTCACCAACCCAACATTTCTTCTCCCCGGCGATGCTTTCAACGTTGGCATTGGCGTCTTACAGGAAGGAGAAGAGGAGGCGTGGGGATCTTAAGTGGGGATGGAGGTGACCAAGAGAGAGAAAAAACTAAAGAGGAGAGAGAAAAAACTGAACAGGATAGAAGAAAAGAGAAAAAGTGAACGCGGTTGATGCTCATTTAACGGATAAGATTGAATTGATACAATTTTTACAACTTTAGAACCCAATGTCTTCATTTTTAAAACCGGATACTAAACAGAAATTCACCTTTTAACCTGCTGACAAAGTAAGCATTTAAGCCAATGGTATATTTCTTTTTTTCAATATAATACAAAACACTTCCAGCAGCTTTTGTAGAAAATATACAATCCAAAATACCCACAAAATTGTAGCCTAAAGTATCAACAAAAACATCTGTTAATAATTGTAATAATAAATTATTAATAAATTTTTCCAACAAATTTTATAGACTTTTTTTATTCTGATGGATATCTCTGTCAATAAATTTAAATGAAAAAACATCTAATAGATTAAGATTTCATTAGTAATAAACAAGATTCTTAGTAATAAACAAAATTCTTATAATATTTTGTTAATAATATGTATTAAGTGAAAAAAATGTTTCATTTATATACATTTGTGTCTATGTGACATCCCAATTACATAGAAAGCATATATATAAGCATATATATAATAAGGACGTCATCATGTGTAATATAGGAAAGCAATTGAGAGTAAATAGGATTACAGTCACCCTCAAAATAGCTTCAGAATTTAAACTTAAACTCCAAAGAGATCTAAATACATAAGCTGGAAGGGAAATAGTATTTCAGAATACAGAATCAACTAATAACATCCTAGGAGACTAGGCAGCAGCATTGTCCTCAACTTCCAAAGCTGTCTCCAAAGGAACCTCCTCGCCATCTGCTCACATCCAATTGGATAATCATCGCAAGAAGAAACATACACAAGCAATACAAACAAGCAAGGGTGAGCTAGATATAAAAATCATGTTATTCAATCACACACGACATGTAAAAGCCACTCAAACATGATACATTGACATCACAAGACTCATTGTTTTATAGACCGACTCGTCCGGACCAGAATGATTACCGAGCTATGGCGGGTTATGCACTCGTGGTGGCCTCTACTGCTTTGCAAAGTCGTTGTCAATGGGTTTCACCCTACCACACTCACGAGGTTAGTTCGTTCCGCGCCCTGGGGCATACTGGAAGCCTCCAAGACTAGGACTTCCTCACCACATGGATCAATCATCTCTACTTGAGAACGAAAGATCATTGGAGCGTCAGGAAAATGTAACACCCAAATATAATAAAAGGGTATTACTGATAGTAGAGACTAAATTAATTTGATATCTCCTATAAACAATCAAACTTTATTTCAATTCCTCCAAGGTACAATACCAAACTTACAAACTTTAAACAATATAGTCTTCATCACTTTAACATAAATTTGAAATTTCAACTTATAAGTCTTGCACAACATACTTTTTCCAATACAAATTTATTCTTTTTACAAAAATCCCTGAAAGTTTTTCCCCGCATCTCTCTCATCTCTAAGTTTTTTCAACCGCATCTGCAACATTATCTATTCACATATAACATGAGTTATATGATCATAGCACAAACAAATAAGGGTAAGCCAACCATATCATAAAATCATTAAACTTGTGATAAAAAAATATTTCAATCATGTATTTCTGCAATTGATCAAATATCATTATCCCGATGTCATTAATTCATCATTGTCAAAATCATCTTTCTCATTTTCATAATCCTTACAAGTGTACCATGCTTACTCACGAAGCCTTATGGTCAGACCGCTCTCTGCCTGCTTCCTTAAGCCTCACCTGTATACTATGTCTCACTTTCTGAAGCCTTATGGTCAGACCTCTCTCTGCCTGCTTCTATAAAATTTATGAACCATATATTTATGTCAAAGCCTTATGGTCAGACCACTTTCTGCATGCTTTCATAAACCTCGAGTGTTACTTTGCTCATATCAAGCTCCCATGGTATAACTCGAACATACTACCACAGTAGTAAACATCATTTCATAAGTAATGATTTCTCATATCCACTCCAACATTTCATAAAATCAACAATTCATACCCTCTTATCCACCTAACTCAATCATGTTCATTCTTTAATCATAGATTTACAATAACCCGTTTTGGTGTCAATAAATTAAACATATTGCCAGATATCATACTTCATATTATAAACTCATTTTGCCCATAACGAGTATAACTCAACATATTTTCACCAATCAAAGATCATAGATTAGCCAAAATAAATCAACATATATTAAGAACTACATATTAAAGTCTGGGCTCAATGTAACGATAAATGAAATATATATGAAGTTTTTACCATGATCACATTATGCATCTACAATCAACTTGTTGTATTTTATTTTCATCCTAGTAGAGATCTTTCTTTACCCCAATTGGTCACCGGAGAGGACCCAGATGTCTGAACGCATCAAACTCACCTTCGACGCCAGCACATATGACTAGTCACAATTGACTGGACCAGGCCAGGGCTGCTCTATGATCAGGGATGTGCCAACTCAGGTTTTTAAGGTTCCTCTATCCTACCAATAAAGAAAGGCCATCAATAATTAACAATTGATTTATTTAAATTATCTACCATGTTCTCTTATGCTCTAAATCTGAAATGCCAAATTTTTAATATTTTCACTTCTTCTCACAGCAACCTCAAACAATATATGTACATCTATTTAATACCCATATACAAGCTATTACAGAACCCTTACTCCAGACCTTCCAACAAGATCAATTTCAGTCAACAAACTCATTCAAAACAGATTAACTTCATCACTTCACAACATGTACAATTTCACAGTTTCAGTTATAACACTCAATATAATAACAGTCATAAAATAGTTTCACAAGAGCACACCAGTTCAACATTCATATGCATATATTTTTATAAAATAAATTCATACAAAAATAATTAGCTCCCATTACCATCAAAATAATATTAATATAAAAAAATTCAGGGGAAACAAGAAGTTGAATCTGGCAGAGCCGGTTAGACAACTTCTCATCCTTCCAGAAAGATGCAATAAAAAAAATAGATAAAACAATAAAATTTCTGGGGAAACAAGAAGTTGAATCTGGCAGAGCCGGTTAGACAACTTCTCATCCTTCCAAAAATACAATATAAATAAGGAATAAAAGGTGTGGGGAAAGAAGAAGTTGAATCTGGCAGGGCCGGTTAGACAACTTCTCGTCCTTCCAAAAATACAATATAAAGATATAAGAAACAACCAAAGCTTTGGGGAAACAAGAAGTTGAATCTGGCAGAGCCGGTTAGACAACTTCTCATCCTTCCAAAAATACAATATAAATAAGGAATAAAAGGTGTGGGGAAACAAGAAGTTGAATTTGGCAGGGCCGGTTAGACAACTTCTCATCCTTCCAAAAATACAATATAAAGATATAAGAAACAACCAAAGCTTTCGGGAAACAAGAAGTTGAATCTGGCAGAGCTGGTTAGACAACTTCTCGTCCTCCCAAAAATACAAAAGAAACAAATAAATGATCTCATTCAAAATTCAAGACCATACAAAAACAAAATACTACATATTCAAGAATTAGGATTAGAGAAAAGCAAAGTATAAGAGTGACTTCCCTTACCTCTACTCCAGACTTAATTTCCTCCTCTGAAACCGTTCTCCGAAAACTTCCAGAATTGCCCTTCTACAGTTAGAATTTCCTCCAACTCTCTTCTCTCACAAATTTCTCTAGAATTTTGGTGTAAGTTTCAGCTTCTCTCCCTTGCTATTTATAGCCAAAAAATTTTACTATTCATTTTCACTATTCATTTTTTTACTATTTATTTTTACTATTCATTTACTATTACAAAAATATTATTTTAATCACCAATTGCTAAATTCTTATTTCTGATGATTCAATTCTACGTGGAGTGTTTATCTCTTTCACAATTTTTTTTAATTTAATTTAAATTTTATTTTAAAACACATAAAATATATTTTTTTATTTTTTATTAATATTTACAAGTATTTGTGAATTTTAAAATATTTATAAGTATTTTTTAAATAAATATCACATAAATAACAGATACAATTTTAGCGACGAGTTGGATTGCAGGTTCGTTATTCACACAAAAGTGCTGAGACTATAATATGGTTGTAATTTCTTTCGTTTTCAGAAGTACTGATATAACAGTAGTCTGTCACATCACATCTCATCCAATTCTGTGATCTTGTCAGACTCCAGATAGAGATAAGTTTGATAGGTTTAAAGTCTTGTAAACATACATTAGTTATCTTTTTCTTTCATTATATTTCTATTTCAGTTTTCACTATTTGTTTTTCTTAGAAAAGATTATGATTTTAGCCTTTAAGGTTTGAGATAAGTTTACTTCAATATTTCCATTTAAAAATAAAGTAATTATTTCACTACAAAAATATGTAATTTTACCGGGGGTTTTTTTCAATATTACCGGCGGTTTTAACCCCCGCAAATCACATTTCCCGCGGTTGGACCAACCGTTGGGAACACGGCCGTCGCCAAGTAAGTACCGGCGGTTCTGGAAAAAACCGCCGGTACTAGCGGGGGTTTCCGGAAACCGCCGGAATTACCAGAGGTTTTGTCGAAACCGCCGGAATTAGCGGGGGTTCTGTGAAAACCGCCGGGAATTACGGGGTTACTCAAAAACCGCCGGAATTAGCGGGGGTTCTGTGAAAACCGCCGGGAATTACGGGGTTACTCAAAAACCGCCGGAACTAGCTAGGGTTATCTCAAAACCGTCCCTATTTTGCATGTGTAGTTTACTGGGGTTAAAACCGCCGAGAATTTATACAGTTCATTCTTTTTTTATTGTGATAAAATTAGATTATGATAAAAATGATTTTATTGACAAAACAAACAATAAATTAATATGAACTAAAATTGAATAATATTGTATAAAATAAACTATATTGTTCAACCTAATATCATTCATACAACTAATTGTTCATGCATAAAAATTAAAAATAAAGATGTTCATTACATATGTTCAATATAGATGTTCAATACAAATGTTCAATACTAAAAGTATGACTCATAAAAATATTCAATAACAATATCTAATTTTCTTCTTCATTACATCTATTGTTTGGCCCACTCCCTTGATCAGATACCTACAATATAACATAATAGTTAGTCGATAATATATTTAATTAAAAAAATCATACAAATAAATTTAATAATTATTACCGATGATCGTTGAAATACTACAAACTGTGAAGGCAATGAACCTTGATGATTTTGCAACAAAAGTGTCATCATTGCCTTCATTTCATTGACTTGTGATGTCAATGAAGATACCTATAACAGAAATATTTATTTAAAAAGTGAGAAATATGATACCTAACATGTTAATCTTAAAAGGAATAAACCAAGTAAATATTCATTAACCTGAGATTCTAATTTAACATTAGAAGAAGTCAATGAAGATACCTATAACAAAAAAATTTATTTAAAAAGTGAGAAATATGATACCTAACATGTTAATCTTACAGGGAACAAACCAAATAAATATTTAAATATTCATTAACCTGAGCTTGTAATTCAACATTAGAAGGAGTAGATGAAGATGATCCAAAATGAGAACGAGCATGGACTCCAAAGACTTTAGATGGGCAAGGACCCAAACCTAGACCGCGAACACGACCACAATGCTCTTGGCTTCCTAAAACATGAGCTAATGAATCTAAACTTGATATTTCTTTTGATTGAGACGATATTGTAGATTCATATGTTTGAATTTTTTCCTACATACAACATAATCAATGATGCCAACATTAAAAACATTGCATTTGTATAAAGAGACAAACTATTAAGTTGGCAGTAGTATACTTATATTTAAACTTAAGATGTGTGCAAAAACAGTAGCAAAAACAGTAGCAACAGAAGCGCTTTAATATGAGTAAAACAGCCCAATAAAGTTACAAAACAACAATGTTTTAGTGCAGACACAACAGTCAGAACAGTCTAATACAACAAGGATTTTAATGCAGTAACACCAATCAAAACAGTCAGGATTTTACTACATAACAGCAGTCAAAACAGCCAGCAAAGATTTTAATGTGGCATATTTACAGTCCAATACAGAAAAATTTACTGGTATAAAACAGCAAGGAAATAATGCTGAAACATCCAACAACATTACATAAAACAGCAAACAATCACTACTAAAATTCTGATACAGCAATTGCCCACATTTCTAAAAGTTTTGCCTTCTCTTATTGGTATGACACTAAATTCCCTTGTTGTTGCTACTGATTAGAGATTCCACAATTTTTGTCTTTAAATAAAATTTTACGTTTACTGTTTTTACTAATGTAATTGAAACACTTACATTAACTTGAACTGATGACTGAAAAAATGCATCTGGGGACTGAATAGGTGCAGGAGTCCATGCTGATTGAAAAGCAAATGCATTTGGGGACTCAATATGAGTAGGAGTGCATGTGCTTTGGCTTGTCGAAGGTAGCTTTAGTTTGTATGTTCCTATAAATAAATGAATGTCAAAAAATGATAACATGAATAAAACAAGTATTAGACATTTAAAAAAAAGGGAACTTACTTCTTTGAGGGGCAGAAAGAGAGGGTGAGGATTGGACTTGAATATATAATTACCATATATGTAATATATATAATTGTTTTTCAATATAGTAATCAATTTTCTTTTCCACCCAAATCGAAATTGAATTGGATAAGGCTAAAGACACGGTTTGAATCACATGTAGAACCCCACACATGTCACACATGCCAAATAGAAAAAGTTTCGAAACCAAGTACATGCATGTGCCTTATCACTTTATACATATAGAATCTACTAAAATACGCTGATACGCATCTAATAGTGAATTATGTATAATAAAATTGTTATTTTTTATAATAAATCTCTCTAAAAATATTAGTTGTTAAATAGTGTAAACTATTTTATGCAAACAGTATAAGCTTGGAATATTTAATTGACAAGAAAAATATTTCTTGAAAAATTGGTAAAATATTTAATCAAAGTAACATTTAGGAAATATTTACAAATTACAATCAATTTTTTATATTTTGCATAGTCAGATGCATATTTAGATAATGGATTTCTATATTTTAAAGTGGACAATCTTTTAGATGTAGTAGTTGATATTAATAGTATTATTTTAATGAATAAAGTTAGAATATTAGCAAAATCTTCTATAAAAAATATTTCCTTCGGTATACTTAATAGTTTTATATAGTTCAAAATTTTAAAATTCGTCAAAACATTGTTTAAATTAATTACTATATTTATAAAGTATTATTCATTTTAGAATCTAAAATTTCATCATAATTTTATTCTGATATCTTAAAAACTAAAAACAAGTATTTAGATTTTTACCTGTAAACGGATTGGAAATAGGTGTTGTAAGAAGACTAATGAATAATGAATAATAAATAGAAATACATGTATTATAATTAGGATTGATTAATGAAATGAAAGTGTGAGATTTATATGTAAGTATAGAAAATGGGAAATAAGAGTAATTAAATGGATGTGTGTGTGAGAATGGAGAAAGAGAAGATTAGATCTAATCTTCTCTTTCATTTCTTGGACTTGAGATGTACAGAAATAATTTATCCACTTTTATGGCAAAAAGGAGACACTATGATTGTTAAACTCCTTGTACGTCAGTCAAAATCCAAACAAAATAATGGCCTTGTATCCTCCAGCAAGGGGAGAGAGGACACCAAGATCTGTATGCAGTACGAAGAAATAGGGCAAGATAGTGAAGAGAGTGGGTGGCATAATTTGAACAAGTGGAGCAAATATATGTGAACCAAGATTGGACAGCGATGCCAGCACACAAATTTCCATGATAACATCTTAAATAGACTGAATTATCACTGTCATAAATATTCAACAATATATTATTCTGCAAAATAAAAACCTTCTACTACTTAGATCTTTGACCAATAATGTATAAAACAAGAGGGGTAAATAATAATGGATCTATGGGATGAAATATCTCTGCTGTTGAGATTATCTACCAAGGGTTGAACCGACCAGGGCTTCATATTGTAGTGATTTTTGTGCATGATAAAGCCAAAACTTTGACATGAATCTAAGACAAAGTCCGTGGTTGGACAAAACCAAGTTCCAAGCCAGCTTCAATTTTCAGTGATCCTCATATGCAAGCCACTTGGAAGAATGTCCATATTTATAATATATTTCATTAATTCCACCATATAATATTAAATGTCGTAACAAGGACATACTGTTAAACACGGGAATCCCACCCCCCATCCGATAAAACTACAACAATCAATAATTAAAAGCACTAGTTTATCAAGGTAACAATTCAAAATCCTCTCACTATATACCTACCATGCTCTGCTAACTTTTCCAACCATTTAAATCCTATGTTGTACTCTCGTGTTTCTCTAATCAAACCCTTTTCTTTTTCTTTTATCCTTCGACCTTTCTTCCAACTTCCAAACTTTTCAACCAAATGGCAGTTGATCTTTGCTCAGAAAACTGTGGAGTTTCTTCCTCTTCTGTGAGTCCTAGAATCTCATTCTCACACGATTTTTCCCACTCCGATGTCATTCCCGTTGAGCAACTCCCTTTTAGAACAAACTCCTCTGGTTTGATCTCATTCTCACACGATTTTTATTTCTTCATCCTTCTCCTATAACTTCATCACTATGATTTTCGTTGTCTGTAATGGTGTTGGTAGTTGTATATCACTACTTTTGTATTCAATTGTCTCTGTTGGTGTTTTAATGAAATCAATCATTTTCATTTTAGGATAAATGAATATTAGATTCTTAAAATTTAGAAGAACAGAGAATATACATCACAGAGTGGAGAAGTTCAGTACATAAAAACACTCCTGTTAAAATAAGAAAATGTTAACTGTATGTTAATTTTTGCTAGTTGTGTGAGTTGTATGCTTTAGTGGCTTTCCCGTTCATAGGCAGTTGTCATTTATGGATCATAGCTCCCTAAAATTCTACATATACATGCATAGAGGAAGGGTGTGAATTATCCCCTGAAAAACATATTTTTCCCTTTGTTTAACATTAAGTTGGTTTCAAAGCAAGTACACCCTAGTCTACCTGTCTTAGCCATCTCAGAAATGAAAAACCACAAAGATTGAGTTTTATTTTGTTGCTCACACTTAGACTTTTTTAATTCTGTTAGAAGGTTGAGTGCCTCATTAATTATAATCCAAATAGTAATAAACTCTTGAATGGTTGTTCATACCAACACCACCTAACTAACCACTCAGTATCCTAACTACCTTTGCTCTAAGTTAGAATGTAGTGTGTACCAACTATGATGGTCTGGTGGACACAGCATCATCAACATGTCCACTCCACTCCCATCTGATATGCTTCCAACAAGCAGTAAAGGCAGTTCCGCAAAGTGTGTGTGCGTTTCATATCTCATGACTACATATCTTAAGTGGAATGTAATTTAATAAATTTCTTCAATATAATATTTTCTACTTAAAGAAAATTTAATAGCATGAAGAAGACAGAGAAGCTAACATTTGACATGGAAGAAATTTTTGACGATTACATTGAGTAAAATTTGCATTGACAAATTATTAACAGTTCCAGGCATATATACATGAATTGGCCAACATATCTTATGGAAGTATAAGCTCACCTTTCACAATTTTTTCTTTTCTCGGCAAGGGCTACTGCAACTTTAGCTCCACACTGATTCTTTCAGCTATACTGTGTGGATCAGTAGCCTGTCCTCTTCTAGCGCGAACTCTAGGTCACACTGTCGGTGGATGTGGGGCAGTCGGAACAGTAGTTGGCATAATCGAATACAAGAGTTAACAACAACAGCAAAATACAAGAGTTAGACACAATCGAATCAATGAACGCGTTCAATAGACTAAGGTACAGGAGACAAACGTGTAGAGTGAAAATGAACGAAGAGAAAATGAAGTGACCTCGCCGCTTTCTAAGCTGCGTGAACCATAGATGCGAGAAATTCCAAGAGCAAATCTACAGTTCAGTTCCGAGAGCACCTCGACGAACAATAAGGCGCCTCCACGCTGCCTCGAAGCCTCGCTCAACCCACAAATGCCTCCACACCTCGACACTTTGCTCAGCCCTAACAAGGGGAGACCAACACGAAGATGGTGCAGAGAAGGAGCGGGGAAGGTAGAAGAAATGAGTGAAGGTAGAAGAATTAGGGATTGGGAGAAATTAGAGAATCAGGGAAAGGTAGAAGAAATGAAAGGCGCGGGGATACATAATCAGTCCTACTCATACTCATAATCAGTCCCCAAATTGAAAAAATGAAAGGCACCTTCATTAAAATTGAAGGAAATTAAAAAATTGAAAAAAATTAAAAAAGGGGTAACTGCGGTTTAGTCAAAACCGCCGGAATTTATTCGGGGTTTCTAAAACCGCCGGAAACTAACCCCTCCTAAAATATATTATTTTTGTAGTGTTTCTCCTTATAATAATAAAGAAATTAATTTTAATTTCTTTTTCATAAATAATATTACACTAAAAAACCTCATCTCTTAATATATATATATATATATATATATATATAAATCTAAAATATCATATACACATATAATATAATAGGATTCAGTTATTATAATATGTAAAAGCAGGTGAGAGATAAAGATAATAGTATTTAAATATGTATACAGTCATCCAAAAGATAAAAGGAATTAAAACGAAATCAAACATGAGTACAAGTTTCCAAAGTTCTCCAAAATACAAGGCTATTGAAATTTTAAAGAGACCTAAAAAGTTTTCCAAAAGTGTCGAACTATATAAAATAAAAGCTAGGAGTTTTTCAAAATAACAAGCTAATCAACTAAGAGCTAGTAGAAGGCCTAAGTACTAGGGGATGGGTCTTCTTCAACCTCCAAAGCTTGCTCCAATGGTACATCATCACCTACTGCTCACATCCAAAGGATTGGATGATCATCGCAAGGGAGAAGACAAACACATGCAACACATACGATGCAAGGGTGAACTAGGTCTCAAACAAACATACAGATAATTTCAATTCAATCTAGCATTTCCAAGAACGTCCATACACACATAAACATGTAAGTCATTATAAACATAAATATTTATTTCACAAAACTCATTAAAGCAAGCATCCTATCATGTTAAGACTCCTAGACACGTCCGGACATAGAATGTATGTAGAGCTGGGGCGGGTTGTGCACTTGTGATGGCCCCTACTGCTTTGCAAAGCCATTGCCAAGGGGTTCCACCCGACCATACACAAGGCTAGTCCGTTACTGCGGAATAGACCTTCAGTGATAGCGCCTACCCTAGGACCTCCCACTACTCCCACCACACACGTCAATCCTCTCTAAGTGAGAATGAAAAACCGTTGGAGTGTTAGGGATAAACCCCCATATGGAAGCCTCTCACATTCATTCAATACACTAACTGATCCCACCGAGAGATCTTAATTTCATATTCAATCCGAACACTTTAAATCACATGATATTCCTCTTGGATCAATAATGTACCTCATAAACCACTTTGATTCATCAAACATAAAATTTCATAGTCATTCAAGTGCATTCTTACTATATTGTCTCATACAAAACCCATACACCATCATACAACATCAACCATGTCATAAAACAACTCATACATTACATACTTTCACAAAACCCTCACTTATTAAGATTTTTCTGCATAATTGAGCAACTCTAACTCCCTTTTACCAATTCTAATCATTTTGGTGAACTTCTACCACTCATAAATCAACTTTCATGCTAAATTAAACTTACCTAAACAATTCTAATCCTTTCTAACATTATTATAAAGTGTTTATGCATTGATTTAGGTTTTACAACTTCAATTTTATCAACCTAGAGGTCTAAATTCAATTCTACAACTTGGAGTTGGTTTTTAACCATTTAAACATGCCTACTAAGTCACACATGACCTACCTAAGTTACCTAAACTGATTAGGATCACTAAGAATGCCTAACTCTAAATTTGACCACCACACTTCCTTTCTAACTCTAAAACACCAATTTTTTTCCAACTTAGAGACCCAAAACCTGATCTTACCTCTTTGCACTAATTTTGACCAATTTAGTGACTCAAACAAGTCACAATACAGTGGATAAAACTGTCCCAACACTCCAATAACGCTGCAGACCTCATTTGCTCAAAATCACTACCTCACTTCTTCTAAAATAGCCTAAAATTAACCCTAAAGACACTTGATTTCCTTTCTAACAGCACTACCACAAAGTTTTCATGTCAAAACAGTTCCAACATACACAATTCCATCATTCTAAGTCATTCCAAACAGTTTATAGCCATCAATCACCAAATTCACATAACACACACTTCCATACATGCATTTCAAGTTTAACTAGAACCAAGTTCATGCTTCCACAACATACCACTACAAATTTTATCATGCATTCACTCCATACAGTAAAATCAAGAGTAGAACTAGCTCCCCTTACCTCTAGTGTAGACAACCAAGCTCAAGTAGGAACCCTAGACCACTTGCTTGCACTTCTAAAATGTTAGAATCACCTATAAATCATCAATTGATGATGGAAAATGAATCTTAGAACCAAATAGAAGCTAGATTATGGAAGAAAACGAAATGGGTTGCATGCAACAGTTCAATCGCATGCTTACAACCCTAGGGCACACAAGAAAGGGGGTTTTCTTACCGTTTGGAGAAAATGGAAAATCAATCGGTAGAAACATAGCTCTTGGAGTCCTGAAGGTCTAGGTAGCTTCAATTCGGAAAACAAATGGATAGATTTTGGAGTTGGAATAGAAGAATGACAAGACAAAGAAGAAAAGAGAGAGTGCTTGAAAGAAAAGAGGGAACGTTCTTCTGAAGCACAATTTAGATGTAGGCTTTTACTTTACTAATTTTGTCCAACCTATCCTATGCTACCACATGTACACATTTGTTGGTTATATTTTATAAGGCCTTTTATATATATATATATATATATATATATATATATATATATATATATGAGATGAATATAGTCTTTAAAATATTATAAAAGTTTATATTTTATCTTTAAATTAAATTATAAAATTTTAGTTTTTTTATTTAATTAAAGTTATATAAAATATTCTTTTTAGTAGAATGTTTATCTGATAAACAAAATTTTGCAAAAAAATTAAGATATAACCGCTAGATATCTTTTTAGTAAGGATATTTAAATGACTTTATAAAATAAAAAACAAAAATATTTTATAATTTAATTTGAAGACGAAAGATATTTTTATATAATAATTTGAAAAAAATATTTAATCCTTATATTAATAAACTAAAATATAATAAATAAAATACATAATAAATGCTAATCAAAAGCAACTATAGCTGGGTACACATCATTCCAAAGAAACACATTTGACATGTGTTTAGATTTATGAGTTAGGTACAATAATAGATTGCACTGTACTTCAGATACCAGACAAAATAACAAAGGAAAGTGACTATGTGTGGTGAGAATAGCAACAATAGGACCACCAGACACTTTCCAGGTTAAAAGCCTTATATTCCTTTGTCAGCCAATCTATTACAGACACAGCCAATCTACTATTAGTTTAATTAAAATAATAAACAATAAATCAGTGTCTTCATATGCTAATTGGATTTTAAATATTATGACAAAAGAGTGATGGGAAACATAATATTTATATCCACTTAATTAAAAAAATACAAAAACAATATAATCTCCTCGGATTAATTCAATTATATAAAATAAATTGGAATTCAAAATTTTATACTTTAGTTTCTTTACACCCTTATATACTTAACTTTAATTATATCATGCATAACATCTTAAATATTTTTTCATATGTAAAAGTTTTGCAATAAAAACTTATCAATGATTTTATAACACCGCATTTAGTGGTTCAAACAAGAATCACTAAAATAATTTTATCAACTTAAAATTTATATTTAAATTGAATTCAAACACATAAAACTAATTTATAAAGTAAAAGTTATCTTAATTTATATGATTGAACTTAAGGTATATATATTTGTAAAGTTTTTTTCCTTTATAATTAAAATAATTGTTTGTCAGAAGAGGAAACGTTATTGGGCACAAATTTGAGCCCTCTTTTAGAAACTCCTATGGCACAATTCAACTAAGTCTATTTTGTTTTGCATTCCTACAATTTCTCCTGTACCTCTAATGGGTGTGTAAAAGACAAAATACTCAATTGATATACCATCTCCTGTCACCATTTTATTTATGTGTTGTGTCTTGGACTCCTACAAGAAAGTAAGTAGGAATTCAAAAAATATATTTTAGAATTGTGAAATTTATAAGATACTATTACAAAATTTGCAATACCCTTTCAAATTTTACAATTTAAAAATATTTTTTTATAAAAAATTATAAATTGAGTCATCCAAATTACACGATCTAGAAGTGTCTTCCAGATTTTACAATCCCTAACTTGTGATGATTAGTGTATTATGCAACGTGAAAGTTACTTTTGAATCTAAATTTCTCTTTTGAATTATATAATTTTGAAGTGATTTTTTTATTTATAAAAAAATAAAGTATGCAGATTGTGTAATACACAATACAAGCACGGTTACTATATATATATATATATAAACAAGTGCAGATCAACAAAGTGCTATAAATGTGATAAGTTGGTCACATTGCACATTTTTGTCAAGAAAGAGAAGAGCCTCTTATAAACATTAGTACAAAAATCACGTACAACATCGAATATTTTAGACTTTTAGTGACGAAATTACAAACAACGTCATATCAGGAGACGTTAAATTGACCTCGAATTTTCTCAATGTACGACGTTAACGTTAACGATTTTGTCAATATTCAACGTTAATCAATGTTTTTTTAATTAATTGTGATCTTTTTTTACAACTCTACGAAACCTGAAAAGCATAAAAACGACAAATTTCAGTTATTGGTATTTTATAAAGCATGAACTATGAACATGTAATGTAGTATCAACAACAAACAATAATCACCAACAACAAACAAGTTCAATCAAACAACAACAAACAAGTTCAACCAAACAACAACAAAAAAACAACAAACAAGTTCAACACATAAGTTATTCAAAACGAAAACAAAAACTAACCTTCAAACGGTGGGTTCATCGGAATAAAGTTTAGTCACCGGTGAGAGAGAAAGCAGAATGCGCAAATGAAGGACAAGAGCACGAAAATAATCAATTAAAACAAACAAAAATCATACATAAAGTAGTTAATTAACATGCATTTGTATCAAATGAAAGAAAGATTACATGTGATACTCGTCAAACTTCATTCGAAAAAAGTTTGAGAAGAGAAGAGGGTATCACACGCTAAGATAAAGTGAATGAATTTTCAATCTCCCGCTCAAATTTTTATTGAATTCAGTAAACTTTTGACGTCGAATTTAAAGGGCATTTGACATTTTATATCCTTTTACGTCGAATTATAATTCTAAACGACGTTTAATAATTGCATTTATTTACAAAAATGTCATCGTTCATTTTTAACGTTGGTTATTCAGTGGTTGGACGTTAAACGCGTGATGTTATATGTTGTTTTTGTACTAGTGAGGGGAAGATGAAGAAGAAATAATTTTATTGATGTTAAAGAGCTCGAAGCTGACCTGTTGAGGTGGAGATCGAATGTCAAATTGTGCTCAAGTTCTTTGGTGATGAGAAGACCAAATGTAGAGTTGTTTCTGGGTTGTCCTGAGTTGTTTTTAGGTTGTGCTGGATCTGGATTATGCCGAGCTAGTTGGTGTTAAGTTGGTTGGTGCTGAGCTGATTGATGCAGAGCTGAATCTGAGTAGGAGACTGGAAGTTGGGCACAAGGAGAACTTGACGAGTGCACTAAATAGTAAGGAGAGGTCGACAACACAATTGAGTATCATGAGGAGCCCGACATTGTGGATGGAGAGCTCGATACAGTGTGCAGAAAGCTCGACAATGAACCTGGTGGAGAGCAAGGAAGCTCGATTAAGCCAGTAGGAAGCTTGGTTCAGTTGTTTGAAAGCTCAATATGGAGAACTCATAAAAAGAATAGGTCATAGTGAAGATCTCAAAGAGCTTAGGAAAACAAGAAGGAAGCTTGGACGAGCAACTGAAGAGCTCGACATGCTTGGTTCAGCTTGATGGGATGCTTGGAAATCTTGGCTGAGGACGTGTAGAGTGTGACAAAGTTGGTAGAGGACGTGCAGAGGTCGACAAAGTTGATGGAGAAGATGAGTAGCTCATCAGACTACAAGGATAACACAACCATGATTATGTAAATCTCTACAAAAACAGATGAAATGATGTGGAGCTCGGCGAAGATGGATAAAGTCATGATGATGCGAGTGACAAACCTAGAAATGGAAATGAAGAGGATAAAACACGATAAAATATTAGAGTTGGAGGAGTACCAAGTGAGACAATTAAATATCTTGGTGAAAATAATACAAAAGGTCATGAAGAAGAAACTCAGAAAAAAAATGAGGAGATACAATATCTAGGGAAGCTAAATTAGATGTTTCAAGAAAAAGTGAAGAATCTAAGCGTGAAGAACCAAATATGGAGGGAGTTGGCACAAAACAATATGAAACAAGAGCATACAAATGTTAGCAAGTAGAACCATTATCATAGTGAATTAGTCACTAACAAATCGAATTTTGGAAACAGTGATTGATAATGACATATTTTACCATGAATTCAGTAATGAATTAAGAGAAAATGTCAACCATTCCTTAACTTTTTACCTTGTAAATCCTAGTTTTCTTTTAGTTTGTTAAGTGGTTTCACCTTAAGCTCTAATGAGATATTTTGATCATTATTCCATGCTTTTATGTGCTTAAAGTAGTTGGAAGAAGTCTATGCATCAAATGAAGACACTGAAAACCAAGGAAAGCAAGAAAAACAACAAAAATGAAGAACCAAAATTCTACTGAAGCTAGCCCGGGCGCCCCTGGCTTAAGGGCGCTTGAGCGCCAGTGCAACACGATTGGCGTGCGCTTGAGCCCCCTCCTTATGGGCGCTTGAGCACCAACTTTGCTGACATGGCGGATTTTCCCTATTTAACTTATAGGCGCGAAGAGCTTTGGATCTTTTGACACCTAGACACGATTTATCTCATTTGGAGCTCTTGGAGGCGAGTTAGGAGCTGTGGGAACAATCCATCTTCTTCCTTGGGTCTTCTTCGTTCTTCCATTTCCATAATTGTTGTAAGCTCAGGCTCTCTATTCACGGAGAGCTAGTTTCATTGTTGTTGGGGGATTGATGTAGCCACTGAACTCTTATGTATTGCTACTGATTTGAATATATTTTATGCTTCTTTCATTGATTGCTAGTATTTTGTTCCTTCTCATAATGCTTGTTGTGATATTACTATCCATGGCATGATTTTAGGGTTTGCTTGATGTTGGGAAATATTGTGTGAACCCAGAACTAGAACAAATTACCCAAAGGGAATTGTATCTAGGGATAAAACTTGAACTTTTGGTTGTCTCAGGTCTCAAGGCTTAAAGCAGATTAACTTGTTAGGTTTTCTAAGGAATTAGAGTTTAATAAGGAAGTCTAGGCTCTCTCTAACAAGGGATTGGGCTTGAGTAAATTAGAAGATTGACATTAGTAAGTAAATGAAGAAGGTGTAATTTTACATGCATAAGAGTGAAGTTAGGTTCAACTTGAAAAATGAAACAACGTGACACGACAGTTGGCATCAAACCTGGCATCGCCGTTTGCCACATCTACTAAAACTTAACGCCGTCCATTTTTAAGGACTAATACTAATAGTTTCAAAACTACGAGGACTAAAAACCATCAAAATTTCGAGTAGGGACTAAAACCAAAATCGTGTAATACTTAAGGGACGAAAAACATATTTAACCCAAATTAGAATTGGATGTAACTCCCGTGCTTTTTTACATTTTAAAAACAAAATAAAAATTTCCATTTATTTTTAACAAATTAATTATTCTTTCACAATAACTTATTCATAATTCATTTTACCCACACTTCAACTTGGCATATTAAATGAAATCAAGGATAAAAGTATTGTTACATATTTTTTAGAAATGTAGAAACTAGTGGATTTAAAATTAAAGAAAACAAATATTATGGATAAATCTAAATAGACCAAAATTACCAACAAATTTTTAGTATAAAGTGTATAAGTAATATAATTTGTAATCAATTGAAAATATAAAAAATATTATTCTTATATTCATTGTAGAGTGCTCAAAATGTATATTTATGTGTGTGGAATTAAAGCCATTATGTGAGCAATAAACAAACAAGGCATTAGTAAGTTATTCGTTTCTTTCCATAAGTTTCATACCTTGTCTATCTCAATGTGGGATAATTGATTCAATCCAACTATATAAACGTTCATAAAAAGTGCAGCTGTGACGGCCTACAATATTATAGTTAAAGGTTTAATGTCTCAATAGGTCCCTATTTTTGTTCAGAATTTGAAATAGGTCCCTCTATTTTTTGGCGTCTCAATTGGGTCCTTATTTTTGTTAATTTGATGCAAATAAATCATTTCCGTCAATTTCATCAAACGGCGTTAATGAATGTGTGACCTGGCCTTACACGTGTCAATACTGTCCTCAGGCCACGTCACACATTCATTAACGTCGTTTGATGAAATTGACGGAAAGGATTTATTTGCATCAAATTAACAAAAATAAGGACCCAATTGAGACGCCAAAAAATAAAAGGACCTATTTCAAATTCTGAACAAAAATAGGGACCACATTAAACCTATAGTTAAAAAATGTAAGTCAAAATATGCAGGTGCATCAGATAATAAACAAACAAACAAATTTGAGACCCACCTCCAACAAACCAACAAAAAATGCTGGAGAAATATCTGATAATTTTTCCACTGCTAGAAGAAGAGACACAGAAATTATGCTCAATGTCTGCACAAACAACAACAATTTAAGTATTAAAACATAGGTTTACTATTTTTATTCTATAAACTTCTTCAAATTTTTCATCTGATAGAAGTGTTTGAACTTTTCCCATTACTTTTAATCTATGGGGTAAAATACATAACAACAACCTGAACCTTTTAAGGGTAATGTTTGACTTAACTGTGCCCATAATTGTGTGTGGCCTGCTAAACCTGTAGAAAGCATCTATGGAGTTTTTGACAGAGCCCCAAATGTTTTTTGGAGGTTGAGATTCAAATGATTCTCCAGGAGCTGCATTCACAACATAACTTCTACCACATTGACGTGTGCTTCCTACCTCAATGCCTCTGTAATGATGCTTCAAATCATGCTGCTGCTGCCTCACTGTAGAACATTCATTCTGAATTTTCTCCGTTTTGTACCATGATGCTTTTGTCTGGTAAGAACCTAAACGACCAAATCTGAAATGTTAGTAACAGTGACTTAGAAAAAGAGATTTATTTTTATAAGTTTTCGATTACTTATCTTGTTTGCAATACAATGACAATTATAAGGCAAACTTTGTAGATATAAGTATCAACACAAACAAACACACATTGCCAAAAAAGCATTCTTGGATAGCAAAACTTTTTTATCAACAATTACATCTTTTGCAATCAATGTTCAACAATATATGTGAAAAAGGCACACCAAACAGTGTCCAAATCTTAAGATGCAGATATTATACATACTTGAACAGTAACTTGTGGCACACTTTTGACTCCTCCACCAGCTTCCAACTGCCAATGTCTCACATGTTAGTCACAGCAGATTTTTCTTACAAAAAAAATGAACAAGCATCTTAAATTAATATTATAAAAAAATGAACCATTTTTCATTGTTTACCAGTGGAAGCAGAAGAAGAAGCCAGAGGGAAAGACCCAAGAAGCACAGAAGCCATTGTTATCCACACAAACTATTCAGTGAAGTTGGGTCGTTCAATTTCATCAAACCCAACAAACTCCTTGTCATACATTACCTGAAACAACATGTGGGTAAATGTAAATGACTGAGAGATATCAAAGTTTGAGTTCGTATTCATTATATGGTTGTAATTTGTTTCCATCGCAAGATTACTCTTATCATAGTATGCTGTCGCATCACATCTCATAACTCCTGGTCCTACAATTCTGCCAACTTTTCAACTACAGGTAAATTTGATAGGTTTTAATTGTAAAATTACTACAAAATAAATAAAATTATTTACCATAAAATTATAAAGGTTATTTATATTTAATTTATAATATAGTAATAATAATAATAATTTTATTATCATAAAAAGCTAAATACACACGCTATATTTTCACTACTGTATAAATAGGTTTACTTGCATGTAGACTTTAGTTCAAGTATAGAGTGAACATCGAAGATTTCATTATTTAGGAGTATGTTAAAAAAATTGTAGTTTTTTTTTTCAAGGTGTAGAGATTTTTTTTTTAATTTGCCCAATATATTTTGTTTTGTTATATTGAGTCAATTTTACCACAATAATATGCTATCAAAAGTTATAGCATATGTGAAATTTCATATTGAAAAGTTTATTAGTAAAAATACTTCAGTCTGTGTTGGTGAAATGTTTGTTCTTTTAATTACACAACAAGAACGTGAGTTGATATTTTAAAGAAAAGCAAATCCATATAGAATAATGTGTGCTAGAAATTCAAATAACATAATACTCATTCAAATGATTTAGCTAATTTTCATTTTTTAGATAGAGTTTCTTTTATTTAGGTTCGAAGTACTAACATATTGCATTAGGAAACATTTTTTGTCTAGCAGCCTACCTTTTCTATTATTTTATATTTTATTTTTAAACTAAATTATAAAATTTTGATTTTTTTAATTTTATTAAAGTTATATAAAATACTCTTTTCAATAAACGGAATTTGTAGTGTTTATCACATGATAAAAAAAAGTTTACAAAAAAAACTAAGTTATAACCTCTAGATATATATTTTTAGAAAGAATGTTTAAATGACTTTTATAAAATAAAAAAAGAAATAATTTATAATTTAATTTAAAGACGAAACATAATTTTATATAATAATTAAAAAATATATTTAATTTTTGTCTCAATAAACTAAAATATAATAAATAAAATACATAATAAATGCTAATCAAAACCAACTAGCTAGGTAAAATCATTCAATGTTTCACTGTTTATATATTTATATTATTAGTGAGGAACATCACAGTGGATTATTGTAAGTAAGAAAGCCTACTAAAATTAATTTATTAATCAATTAAAATAGAACAAACAAACGAAAGTGGGCCATAACATCTGTGGTGAGAAAAGTAACAATAGCACCACCAAGACACTATCCAAGTTATTTGTCTAAGCCAATCTATTACATAACCAATCTATTAGTAGTTTAATTAATATAATAAACAATAAATCACTGTCTTCATTTAATAATTGGATTTTAAAATACTATGACAAAAGAGTGATGAGAAACATAATATTTATATCCACTTAATTAAAAGAATACAAAACAATATAATCTCAGAAACTGTGTAATTAATTATTTGTACAGTATTTATCTTTTTAACTCCTCGGATTAATTTAATTTATAACATAAACTGGAATTCAAAATGTTATACTTTAGTTTGTTTACACCCTTATATACTTCAATTTAATTATATCATGTATAACATCTTTAATATTTTTTCATATTAATAATTAAATATGTAAAAGTTTTGTAATAAAAACTTATCAATCACTACAATAAATAATTTTATTTAATGCTTCAAACAAGAAATAACATCTTCAATATTTTTTCATATTTAATAATACTGCATTTACCAGTACATTTAAAGGAAATGGCACCGGTTAAATTCGCTAATAGGCACCGGTTTTTGAACCGAGGCATATTCAGACGAGGTAAAAAGTGATCAACTTTATGCCTCGGTTCTGGAACGAGACAAAAAACGGTACGATTCGGCCTCGGTTCTGATAACTGAGATTGTTCTTCTCCTTCTACTGCCTCGGTTGGAGGCTAAACCGAGGCAGTAGGGTCTTTTTTTTTATTTTTTTTTTGGTTATGCATTATCAGTAGGGTTTTTGAAGAAGGAGAGAACTCAGATTAAGCAAAACCCTCACCCCTTTTTGTAGATCTGAACACATTAGCTTGCTTTGAAAATGATGGCAAATTAACAGAAGAATTTAATTTTGGTGCCTCAAGCAAATTAACACAGAAAAGTTAACACAGGCAACATCACATCTGACCCTAATTTTACCCCAATCTCAGATTCAAAGAAGCAAGTAATACCCCAATCTCAGATTCAAAGAAGCAAGTAAAACCCCAATCTCAGATTCAAAGAAGCAAGTAAAACAAAATCTCAGATTCGAAAAACCCTAATCTGACCCTAATTTTACCCCAATCTGACCCTAATCTCAGATTCGCACCACCACCATCAACATCAGAAAAACCCTAATCTGACCACCACCTCCACCACTATCACCGCCGCCACCATTGACGCACCACCACCGCTTGCTCTTCCCTCCAGAGGCGACGCACTCGCAGGAGATTTTGGAGACCGAGAGAGCGACGGAGCGAGCCAGCGAGAGAGTGCCGGAGCGAGACCGAGGGGAGAGAGCGAGGGAGGCGCGAGAGCGAGAGGGAGGCGCGAGAGCGAGGGAGGCGAGGTGAGGGGAGGGAGGCGCGAGAGCAAGAGGGAGGCGAGGTGAGAGGAGGGAGGCGCGAGAGCGAGAGTGAGGGTAGGTTTTCGCGAATATTTGGGGAAATAAGAGGGTTATATGCCTCGGTCCTTCTGGCCCGAGGCAGTAGAGGGTGATACGCCTCGGTCCCTCCTACCAACCGATGCAGTATACCCCTTTTTGGCACCGGTTTTTTTTTAACCGTGTCAGAAACCACTAATTAGGCACCGATTGCTTTCACAACCGAAGTAGTAACCTTTTTTGGCACCGGTCAAGTCTGAACCGAGGCCTACAAGGTCTCGTTAATTACAAAACTGCCACCGTGTCTGAATAGACAGCGGTTTGGTGTAAACCGAGGTCTATTGTGCGAGTTTAAAAGCCCATTTTGTACTAGTATGCTTCAAACAAGAATCACTACAATAATTTTATCACCTTAAAATTTATATTTAAAATGAATTCAAACACAGAAAACTAATTTATAAAATAAAAATTATCTGTATTTATATGTTTTAACTTAAGATATATATATATATATATATATATATATATATATATGTATATATATATATATATATATATATATAAAGCTTTTTTTTATAATTAAAATAATTGTTTGCGGTCACAGAAAGAACGTTATTGGGCCCAAATTTGACCCATCTTTTAGAAACTCCTATGGCACAATCCTTTCAACTAAGTCTATTTTGTTTTGCACTCCTATGATTTCTCCTGCACCTCTAATGGGTGTCTAAAAGACAAAACTACTCACTTGGTATTCCACCTCTTGTCACCTTTTTATTTATGTGTTGTGTCTTGGAGTCGTAGAAGAAAGTAGAAATTCAAAAAATGTATTTTAGAATTGTAAAATTTATAAGACACTTTTATAAAATTCGCAATGTCCTTTTAAATTTTACAATTTAAAAATCCTTTTTTTCATAAAAAGAATTCTAAATTATGTAATTAGTCCAAATTACATAATTTAGAAGTGTCTTCCAGATTTCATAATCCATCAATTTTTGATGACTTGTATATTGTGTAATTTGGAAGTTACTTCTGAATCTAAATGTACATTATGAATTATATAATTATGAAGTAAATTTTTTTATGAAAAATTAAAATATTCATATTGTGTAATACATAGTACAATATTAATTTTTAGATTACACAAAAATTAAGTTACATAGACTCAAAGTCATTAGGGATAAAATTTGATTATATTGATTTTGATTTGAATATGAAATTTAAGTGTTTGTTAATGCATGAAAATAAAATAGATGAATTTCAGTCTCGACCATTGTAAATACTTTGTTACATTTTCTTGGATACTAACTCTTAATATTCACAAATATTTTTATCTCCTCCTCATCCAACTCTGTTGCTGTTGTAGCCACCTTGAACTCTTATTGTTCTTATTCCTCTTCATTCTCATCTTCTATATATTCTTCTTTTTCATCCATCTTCAATTAATTTATAATATATATTTATTTGAAATTAGTGAGAAATTTAGTGCGCATTTTACCAACCAAGTTATCAAAAAATATTACAAAAATTCAATTATCAAGAGATTTATTAATTGATTTAAAAAATAATTACTAATGGATTTACAAATTCATTTTGAATAAAATTTTATTATTGATGGATGTAAAAAAAAATACAATTTGTAACAAATTTTACCATGAAATGATTTAAATAGGAACTTCGATGACAATTTATCAACAAATTTGTCAATAATAACAATTTTAATTCATTGATAAACCCATTATTAATATATATTTGTATTGGTAATTAAAATTAAAATTTCATTGCTAAATTCTATTTTAATGACAAATTTTTTTCATTGATAAAATTTTATTATTAATTTAAAAATTTCTTGTAATGTTTTTAGGAATAACTTAATAAACTTATGTTTTGTTAAAAGTAACTTTGTATACTCAGTTATTAATGATCAGTGAAACCTAATAAAAGTTCTTAAAAAGAAAAAAATAAATGTAACTAAATAAGTGGGGTGAATAAATATAAACTATTTGTATTCTGCTATATAAACAATAAACTATATTATATATGAAAGAAATTATATACTTTATTCAACTCCTATTTTAGAGGTTGCTTGTTACTTCACCATATAAGTATGTGCATAATGAAAGAATACATTTTAAACAATATAACCATTGAAGTGAAAGAAAGTATGCGTGCTTAACAATATATAATTCTTTTATAAACTATATTTTATATTATTAATTTGTTCATATCAATTAATAAAACCATACTATATTTAAGGATAGATTAAAATGTTGCATATTAAAAATATTTTAATAAGAACAAAATATATTAGAAATGGAATTTTAAGTCTAACTCAATTTTACAAAATCAGTTTGTAAGATAAAGTTTATATCTACCTTACTTATATGTTATAAATTAGTCTTATTTTTAGTCGATATGAGATTTTCAACAAATATGTAGGAAAAAAATTGAGAAAAAAATCATATAAATCAAATAATATTGAAATTAGGTTCTTGGTGATCTCCTTGTCATAAGTACTATGTCATTTTCTTGTTCACCCTCAATTATATTATACCAAAATCTCCTTGGAATCATAGAAAAGCAGATGGCAGAATTACTTCTTCAAAATGACTTTTTCCTTTATGTGCAAGCAATGGACTGCGTATAAAAAGATCTTAACTTAGTCTCACTTTAAGAAAAAACGTACCCAAACCAAGTCATTTATACTCAGACAAGTGAAAATATATAAAAAAAGGTCCCAACTCTTTTTCCTAATTCATACCAAAAATAAGAGTCGACATATGAAAAAGTGCTTTTGTGCTAAGCACAACACAACGTATTAGAAAACCACATCAAGACATTCTTTTGAAAGTTCACCCAACTACAAAGAAAAATAATGTCTCCTACTTCTCTATTCATATATACCCAATTTTCCAATTTAATAATATTTTAATAAATGATTAACTAAGTGGTTATTTATACTATTATATAAAAAGAATTTATCACTATTTTTTTAATTTTATTATTTAAATATCAATTTTCTTAAAACTATATCTATATATAAGTGAGATTTTTCTTGTGGTGTGTAACATCCCAAAAATATAGCGATGAACCATATAATAGAATAATTACTATTAACAATAACTCAGATAAGTCTTAACAGTAAAAAGAGCGTACGGTTATGGCCGAACGGCCTTACATAGAACTACAATTTAACAGTACAAGATAAGTAATATTTGATCCGAACGGTTTACAAAACCAACACTGAACGATCATACAAAACGAAAGGATAAGGTGACCGAACAACCACCTTACCCAATAACCAAACTACTAACCGAACGTTCCTACTGTTCGGTCTTCACTTCCACTTCTATCAAATTTTCTTCTTCCAGCGTATCTTCCAACAACGCGTCACCTTCTACTCACATCCACACGGATGATCATTGCAACGACAAGACGAACGTACAAAACGAGACAACACAATAAAACACAGGGTAAACTTATGTAATTTAATTCAAGTATAAACATACACTTCAAACAATCAAACGCACAAGGCAAATTCATCATACGTAACATACAATTCCTAATACTAGACTGACTGTCCGTACTGTATGAAATCTGTGTAGCTACGACGTTCGTGCACCCGGGTGATGTAGTAACTGGAATACTCTCATCAACTGCCACTCGAGGTTAGTCCTATCTGTCCAAAGTACCCCTAAGGACTAGGACCTCCTGCCGTTCCCACACATGACCTACCCTCCTCTACGTGAGGACAAGTACTCACGGAACATCAGGATGAACCGCCAGCTAAGCATTACCACATTCATACTTTACCATTTCAATATTCATCCAAGAGTCGTTCCTCCCTGGAACGCTCGTTCAAAATCCACAACCTTTCATTCATCTCATATACTCGTCATCTTTTATAATTCTTCACTTTAGTGTCATCTTTACCAAAAATTCTAAGAACATCAAATACCGAACGTTCAGCCCTCTTCAGAACGAGGACGAACGATAGGAACGAGACCGAGAAATCTTCCGTTCCAGAGTAGAATAAGACCGAAAGAGTTACTATTAGATTTAGTGAATGAACCGGGTACAATTATATAATATATGACGACCGTTATTTACATCGTGAATCAGTTAAATGAACTGACTCTCGGGAGTTCAAACCAACACTCAAATCATAACTCAAGTATGGAGGCTCTAGGTTGGATCCAACGAATGCAGACACGTCAAGATGTTAAAGAACCATATTTGGAATAATTCAAATACAGAAACCTAATGCCAGTCAATGACCGAACACGGTAAAAGAGATTCTACTGAAATTGGACGAACGCTGTTTCATCAAGATTGATAAATTAAAAATGAGTATGAGCGTTCGGTATAAGACCGAGCGCCACTCATTACGAGAGCCTGGGGTGAGACCTATCACTAATTTAAACTTATAATAGAAACATTAATAATAGTAAATATGATAAGACACGTTGGAGACATTGTTTAAGAATAACAAAATATACAAATACATGTTTACAAGATTTTCAGTTCCTCACGTAACACTCAGGTACACTACGTTTGGCCAAACGCTCAAACATAGCACTATTACAAGAAGGCGCTCGTCCTCAACTAGAATTCTTCCCAAATGAAAGAATTCAATTTCAAAGGAGTTTACTAGAACACCGAACGGTCAAGGACCGTTCAATGACGAACGTACATTATCATAGGGAAAGTTCATATTCAGATCTCATTTATCTTTAACTCATTTTTCAATACATCATTTCATAACTTTATAAATTCATATCAAAATCAATTTGCATTCTTCGTACAATCTATATCATTCTAGTAAATCATACTCCACATAACACTCATATCAACATTCATACAATCCAACATATCAACCATCATGCATTATATTCATTTCAGTCCATTAACGATCGTTCATACAACACAATAAACATACAAATTAAATTAAATAAGCTTCCCTTACCTCTATAGTGAACGAACGTCCTTCAGACTAAAACTCAGTTCGCGGAAATACGATTTCTTCTACCCTCAACGCTCAACCAAACTCTTCAAACTAAAACAAGTTACACAAAACCAAGATTGGCTCAGACAAGGTGATCACATGCAACCAGAGCTTGGTTTGCATGTTCATAAGAACAAACAGCTAGGGACGAGAAACTTACCAGTTTCAGAATCCGGAACTGTTCGGCTTAAATCGAAGCTTGGGTCGCCGGGAGTGCTCCTACGGTGCCTGAACGGTGATCGGAAAAAGGAAAGGGTGAGTTTTGGTAGAGAGAAGGGAGAGCTGTTTAGAGAGAAGGAGGAGAAATGAAGATTAGAGTTTTGGAGAAAAAGAGTGCATGCAGAGAGAGTGACGCGAATTTCAGAAAAATCAATTTTGTTTCAAACGAACGTCCACTCTCCTGCTAACACCTGCATTCAACTATCTGATTTTCGGATCCTCGTTTCTTGACACCTGGCGTCCGCGCAGAGGGGTTTTGGGTGCGTTTTTAATGATTGTGACATGAGAGGTTTGGGTGCGTTTTTCCGAGATCTGACATGGTGCCAATTTATCTATTAAATATTTATTTTTTAAAATTAAAGTAATTATTTTATTATTTTTATGGTTTTTTTTTCATTTTTTTTTCAATTTGAATGATTTTTTAAATTTAACCATTTTTTAATTATAAAAATAATTACCAAATAAATAAAAACTATTTACAATAAAACTATAAAAATTATTTCTATTTTTTTTTCAAGTTTATCTTTTAAGTAATATTTTTTAAATTAAAATAATTTATTTTTATCCGTTAAATAACTTTTTTTTAATTTAACCATTTTCTGGTTCATTTTTGTTTTTTAGATTTACATGAACCAGCTTTTAAATCACGTGTAGATATCTTTCATCTTAGGTCCAACAATACATATTTTCATTTTCTAATTTTTATGATTTTTTTGTCTTCATATTTTTTTTTTTCAATTTTACTTTTCTAAAGTGTTTTTTTTTTCAAATTTAACCCTTTTTTATTTAACTGTTTGCTTTAAATTTAATTATTTTTAAAATTAAATAAATACAAAAGTTTACAAAATAAATAAAAAATCTACATATAAAAATATTTATATTTATTTTTATAGTTATAATTTCATTATTTTTTGTTATAATAAAAAATAATGGTCGTGTTTTCATTAATCTCTCACACACACACACATATATATATATATATATATATATATATATATATATATATATATATATATATATATATATATATATTTAGAATTTTAAGCTTTGTAATTTGACATTTATGGTATATATGTTTAAATCATAAAATAATATATATTTTGTCTATTTAAATTTTTTGTCTCATATTTTAGAATCACATAAATTTAAAGTATTTATATTATTATATTATATATAGACGTAAATTTACGAGGACATATCACGTTACACATATATCACATCATGCTTGAACTTTCACATTGACATGAAATTGTTAGTTCAATATCAATTCCATGTTTCCTATTTGTTTACTCAAAGAAATTATCTTCACATTACAGATTTTTATTTTTTCCACAACAATTGCTACAACTTATAAACATGCATTTCTAAATAGGTCACGTGCAACAAAAGTGATTCCACGTAAGCACTTTTTCTACAACGACCTTTTGATATTTAAGTTGCAAAAAGTTGGTTTAGCTTTAAAAGGAAAGAAAAGAAGAAAGTGGGCACAGGCACCGCCTTTCCAAATTATCCACCCTCTAGAATTATAATTTAGAAAATATAAATATATATTTAATGTTTCTCTTTAAATTTTGATATTTTAAAAATTATTTTTGTACTATAGAGTGGAGGAAGAAAACATCTCTGATATGTAAATGTCAACACGAATCAAATATGGAAGGAGGATATTTCGACCAACATGAAGAGATATTTTCAAAATATCAAACATCACTTTAAACATAAATCAAGACCAACTAATAATAAATTAAAGGTAATTAAAGAGGTTAGAAAACTCTAAAACTAGACAAAATTAAAAATAAAATTCCTGTATATATAATTATATTCAAGAAATGTGTCAGTAAAATTATTTATTATTATATTTTAATTTACAAGATATTATTTTTTAAACAAATTTTAATTTTTTTTATGTAACTTTTTCTTTATTGATTGACCGGAAGATGAAAGATAAGGGAGAGATTTTTCCGTCGTTGGACAGCGCGATTGGGAAAGGTGAGTACCCACCAGAGTGGTGTGTGGCAAGCCCACATGTGAAAGAAAAGAACAGCGTCATCCACTTTCTGGAACTCCTTCGACCCAACCCTTTCTAAGCTAAATTTCTCACCACTCCTTTTATGCCTTCTCAATCTCATCATCCAATTCCAATTTTTCATTCTCTCGACAACACCCACTGAATTTTACGCTCCTTCCGCCTTCACTCACCAACTTTCTTTCCGATCACTGCCGTTTCCTTTTCCATTTGCCTCTCTCCATGCTGTGAGCTTCATCCGCCGCGATTCCGTTTTCTTTCAATGGAGTGGGACAGTGATTCCGATCTCAGCGGAGACGACGACGCTTCCTTTATGCTCAACCATGATGACGATTTCGCCGGACCCCTCCCCTTCCCCGTCCTCCAGACCGCGCCCTGCGGCTTCGTCGTCACCGACGCGCTTGATCCCGACCACCCTATCATATACGTCAACGCCGTTTTCGAGATGGTCACCGGTTATAGTGCAGAAGAAGTGCTCGGTCGCAATTGGTTAGTGCCTCTGTTGAGATTTTGCATCGTTAGGTTTAGGTTTTCGGTTCGCATTTTCGCTCTGCCTCGAAACCCTAGGAAACCAACCACGTTAATGGATGGATGTTAATGTGATGCTCGTGGTACTGAATGGTGTAGTCGATCGAATTTGGAATTGTGTTGTGCGTGTTTGGGGTTTTGTTGAGGGTTCGGATTTTTACTTGTGTGTCGTGAAATGGTGGTTTGATTATGGTAATTTTGTTGTCTCTGTGTTGAGTGGGGCAATTTTTTTGGGTTTTATGGTGGACAACTGGTTCGGGTATTAAGGATTGTTAAAAGTGATAAATGAAAAGGTAAAAAATACATTTTTAATTTATTCGGAACTTCAAAAGCGCTCAATAGTTTCTTTGTTTAGTAAGTAGGAGAGTTAGTAATAAGCCCCGAAACTCCTGTGTTTTGGAATCTGTGAATGATTGTGGGTACCAAGTAATATTGTGAAAATGGTGATTTCCAGATCGGTGTCCTGAGTAAAGAATGTTACTTTGTTTTAAGTACATAGATTCTCATTATTATTTTGGTCCTTTGATTGAAGGGGTTTAGGAATCAAGTTCTGTGTAATGAACTTGTCTGCATGGTTGGTGCGAGGAAATGGAATTGGTTTTTTTTAGGGCCAGGCCTATCTAATGTCTTCCGATTAAATATTCATTTTGTGCACCTCTTTTTTCTGGATTTTTTCTTTTCCTTTTAGGGTTTTGTTGCACTGACTGTTTGTTAGTGTGTAAAAATTACGAACATTTATGCTTGCCAGGTCTTGTCTTAAAGTTGAAATCACTAGAATTAGAGAGATAACATGAATTAATTAGAGTATAGTATGGATACGACAGGCCTAGCAATTACTAATTGCAGACATTGGTTCCTTGCTTGTATCTCTTTTATTGTATGTTTGGATGTGAGGACAGAAATAGAGAGGAAAGGAAACTCAAATGATGATGAATTTTCTTTTTGTTTGGTTGAAGAAGAGGGAGAGAAATTTGTCTTCTAAGAATGAAATTGATAATATTCCTTCATTTTATTTGTTCTTTCAATTCAAATTTCAAAATTTTCTTTCCTCCTATACTCCCTATCCACCATACCAAACATATAAGTTTTAAAACACAGATTCTCTCCCATTGTACTAAATCATATAATGTGCTCCGCAATGTGAATATTGAGGTCCAAGTTATATGGCCTCCTTAAGGGAAATCATTATACCACAAATCATAGGTGTTAAAACATGCATGAACAATCGAATCAGCCTGGGGAACATATGTTCTTTGTTAATTTGCCATCCGAGGAGCAAATGGTGTCTCCAACAAGTTAAGGACCAGACAAAAATTTATTACTCCTTTTCTTTGAGATTAAAGTTTATATATTCGAACCAGACTAAAACTTATTACTTCATTTTTTTTATTACAGTTTATATAAGAGTGTCTCTTCTTCATACTTTTCCAAATATTTCTGGACGTAATTTTGTTTCCTTCTAAAATTTATCATGATGGCTATTTATTCTCTCTGAAATTTAAAGTTTTGCTGAGAAAAGGATTAGCTTAAGTATTGCATGATAATTTGTGTGGTTGTATCAAATGTATCAGTTCTAAAAAGCATTTATATGATGATGAGGATGTGGATATTTATTATTGTTGGATTTATCTTGTTTTATGCTTTACAATTGATGCGATCCTTGAGATTCAAATATAGGAAATGGTTGTAGTTTCTTGACAGTAGTTTGTTTGGAGATTCGTTCTCTCTATCTCTTATTCGTACTGCAAATGTTGTATTCTGTGTTTTGGCTTGCTAAGAATGAGTAAGCTGTGGTGTTAAAATATTACTTTATTAACTCTACTATTCTTGGCTTGTAGATTGTTGGGATTGAGGTGCATTGGGGTATCATGTTGACAAACTTAGGTGTCTGTTTGGACAATTTTTTTCATCAGAACTTTTTAAGGTAGGAAATAAGAAGAAAAAATAGAATAAGTTTCTCCATAAATTAAAGTTATCTCACGCATAAATTAATTTTTAGACACTCTTCCGTTTCATCTTTTCTTCAAGATGATTTTGAACTTTACATAAACTAATTTTAGCCTATGGATACGTTTATTTCATCATATATTTTCTCTCTTAAATGTACTTATGAACAAGCTTACCGAAGGTCTTATAACTCTGCTGTAATAAATTTGATTCAATTTTCTTGAGGAAGTACAATGAATAACCTGTGCACTGCACTAGGGAGAAAAGGAAATAAAATAAGGCAAAAGATTATCCTGCATAAGAAAATAAGCAATTCATGCTGGTCCTTTATGACATTTCTTTCTTCCTTAAGTATCTACTGCCGAGTTTTCTAATTGAAATTGGCTTTGTTCTAATTACTTAAAATATTTTGCAGCCGTTTCTTGCAGTGCAGAGGTCCATTTGCTAAGAGAAGGCATCCATTGGTGGACTCAACTGTTGTTTCCGAAATTAGAAGATGCCTTGATGAAGGGGTTGAATTCCAAGGTGAGTTGCTGAACTTTAGGAAAGATGGATCTCCACTTATGAACAGATTGCGTCTGACACCTATATATGGAGATGATGAGATAACTCATGTCATTGGAATCCAGTTCTTCACAGAGGCAAACATTGATCTTGGTCCCCTCCCAGGTTCTAAGGTTAAGGAATATACTAAATCATCAGATCAATTTCGTTTGGTGCTTTCGTCATTGAATCCGCTTCATGTTGGGGATCGTAATGTTACTCGTGGAGTTTGTGGAATATTGCAATTAAGTGATGAGGTATTGTCTCTCAAGATACTTGCTCGCTTGACTCCAAGAGATATTGCATCTGTCAGTTCTGTTTGTAGGCAGTTCTATGAGCTAACAAAAAGCGAAAATCTTTGGAGAATGGTGTGCCAAAATGCTTGGGGCAGTGAGACTACACGTGTTTTAGAGACTGTGCCTGGTGCAAGGAGACTTGGATGGGGTCGGCTGGCAAGAGAACTGACCACTCTTGAAGCAGCAGCTTGGAGGAAACTGACTGTTGGAGGTGTGGTTGAACCTTCACGCTGTAATTTTAGTGCTTGTGCTGTTGGTAATAGAGTTGTCCTATTTGGTGGTGAAGGGGTTAACATGCAACCTATGAATGATACTTTTGTACTGGATCTGAATTCAAGTAATCCGGAGTGGCAACATGTCCAGGTGAGTTCTCCTCCCCCTGGTCGGTGGGGCCACACCCTTTCTTGTGTTAATGGTTCTAATTTAGTTGTATTTGGAGGCTGTGGAAGGCAGGGCTTGCTCAATGATGTGTTTGTTCTGGACCTGGATGCAAAGCCTCCAACATGGCGTGAAATCTCTGGACTGGCACCTCCACTTCCGAGATCTTGGCATAGCTCCTGTACACTTGATGGTACTAAGTTGATAGTTTCTGGTGGCTGTGCTGATTCTGGTGTACTCTTGAGTGATACTTTCCTCCTTGATCTCTCAATGGAGAAACCTGTCTGGAGGGAGATACCAGTAACATGGACTCCACCTTCGCGCCTGGGTCACACACTATCTGTTTATGGTGGTAGGAAAATACTGATGTTTGGGGGTCTGGCCAAGAGTGGGCCCCTTCGGTTTCGCTCCAGTGATGTATTCACGATGGATTTAAGTGAGGAGGAGCCATGTTGGAGGTCTGTAACGGGGAGTGGAATGCCAGGTGCTGGAAATCCAGGAGGCATAGCTCCCCCTCCTAGACTTGATCATGTGGCTGTGAGCCTTCCAGGTGGGAGAATTCTGATATTTGGTGGGTCTGTTGCAGGCCTTCATTCTGCTTCCCAGCTTTACATACTAGACCCGACTGACGAGAAGCCTACATGGAGAATCCTAAATGTACCTGGGCGCCCTCCAAGATTTGCTTGGGGACATAGTACATGTGTTGTTGGAGGGACAAGAGCTATTGTACTAGGTGGTCAAACTGGGGAGGAATGGATGCTAAGTGATCTCCATGAACTTTCCTTGGCATGCTCTGTTATCTAAATCCAGTTAATAAACGGGAATGGTATACCGAGGGTAATGTTGATCATGAAATCATTTTAAGGCTGTAAAGGTTTGTGTTGGTCACTGATAACACTTAACAAGTTCTTGCCCGGTCAGAACATTTGTGTATTAGGCCGATTCAAGGTTTCATTTTATTTTAAGGTTAGTTCTGACCTGAGAACTTTTCATTGAGTGACACATACCATGCCTGGTTTTTACGTGGTTGAGACTTTGCCTTCCAGTATACACTGAGTTATTCTTCCTGAATAGATTATTAGTGTCTGGTAACTAGTAGGTAATAATATATTTGGGTTGTAGCTCACTTGATTCCCCCGTCGGTTGCTTTGTTCAAATTATGTAATTTGAACAATGACAACGTTTAGAAAAAAAAAAAAAACTCATGTTTATACTAATACAATTAGGTCCATTATATGTAATGAAAGTCTCTACTTCTGCATTGAACAAGTCAGCTGACATGGTCATAAATTGGTTGTAATGAAATGTAACTCTGCAAACAGGTGTACAAGGTAGGGAATCCTGTAGTCTGTACATATTTTCCTTTATTTTTGTGATAATATGGAATGTGGTAACCTTTGTATGGTTTATTGTTGTTTTTCTTGCCATATTTGTGTTTGATGGTATTGCTGTTAATATATGTGGTTATGATAAATGATCCTTAGGTACGAGATAAAGTGAACCAGACAATTGTTTTTCCATTAAATAATCATTACTTACAGACGAGTTAAAAGTTCGCAATACACCTTCTAATCAAATTATGAGTGATGTAGAAGGAGCACTTTTTCTGCTGACTATAACTGTTATAAAATTTGTATTTGTGTGCCATTATTTATTATTATTTTTATTTATAATTCAATATTGGTTATGTATTTAATATATTTGTATGCTGTATCATGTATAGTACTTATGAGTGTATATTCTATATCAGTTCACGAGTAATGTTTTTTGGCTGTTTAGAAATTGATGTTAAATTTCTGTAAGACGTAGAAACTGCATACAAATAAAATTCAATAACTTTTTTCTTTAAGAACATGATGTAAAATTCCTATCTTGTAGTTCCTTTTTCCAAGAGTTTTTTATTGGCTAAATTCCATTGAGACGTAATAAGATTCACTTCTAGATTCTCTTAAAAGGTGTTAATGAACGAAAGGGATTTAAAATGAATGACCATTGGAAGTTGGAAACTTAATAATCAAATATCTATTTGATTTTAATAAACAAAGAAGATAAGCAACATAAAGGCAAATTTATGTTAATATTGAATCAACTTGAGAAAGATAAATAAATTATATTAACTGAATTTTGTTAAGGATGAAAACAAAATGTGATAGTTTTAAGTTAACATTTTGCATAATTTATACAAAGTCTCATTAAAAAAATATAAATTCCAAGGTGTTTTTCATGAAGAATTTGACAGATTTAATGAGACATTCTATTATGATATATAAATATCACTTGAACTATCAAATAATTCTTCTAAAGAAGACTTTCCAAATTCTCTTTCTTTAATTGCTACTCATTAAACTATTTATTCTCTAAAAGTATTCAGGTGTACTATTTATTAGTCATTGAGTTTACTTTCTTGAAATTCAACAAAATAACTAAAAAAAGATGAAAAAAGTATTGAGTTTACTTTCTTCTTATCTAAACTATAATTTTATTGATTTTTATAATTTTAAATATATTTTAAAACTTCTAAACATTTTTCAAATCTTATAAATTCATAATTATTTTAAATCTTTTAATTTATTAGTATAAAAGTTGTTTAAGTGTACAATATTTTTATATTATTTGCTTAAAATCCACAAGATTTTTGTACCATTTTATTTTTTCTGACAATTATCAACATTTTCTAAAAAATCTTAATCCAAGAAACATCTCCCTAAAACAGTGCTTGAAAAAAATTTAAGTAAACCAAAATATAAAAAGAACAGCGTCATCTACTTTCTTTTTTCTGGAACAACCTCAACTCACCCCTTTCTTAGCTTAATTGCTCGCCACTCGTTTTATGCCTTCTCAATCTCATCATCGAATTCCACTCTTCCACACTCTCAACAACACCGACTAACCAACGCAACGCAACGCTCCTTCAACCATAATTTCTCATACACTCTCTCTCCGGTTCTCACCGCTCCCTTCTCCACGCGCGCCCCATGGGATGAACTTCAACGTCTGCCGCGATTCCGTTTCCCTTCAATGGAGTGGGACAGCAATTCTGATCTCAGCGGCGACGACGACGCCGCTTCCTTCCTCCTCAACGACGACGATGACGACGTCGTCGGGCCCCTCCCCTTTCCCATCCTCCAAACCGCCCCCTGCGGCTTCGTCGTCACCGATGCGCTCGAGCCCGACCACCCTATCATATACGTCAACGCCGTTTTCGAGATGGTTACCGGCTACCGCGCAGAAGAAGTGCTCGGTCGCAACTGGTTAGTGCCTCTCTCGATATTTCTCCTCCTTAGGTTTAGGTTTTTGGTTCGCATTTTCGCTCTCCTTCGAAACCCTAGGAAATCGTTGGAACTTAGATTGAGGGATGTTACGGCGGGATGTAATGTGATGCTCATCGTACTGAATGCTGTAGTCACTCGAATTTGGAATTGTGTTGTGCGAGTTCGGGGTTTATGAAGGGATTTGGATTTGTTTGTCGTGAAATAGTAATTTAATCACTGAGTGAACTTGTTCCTGTTTGGTATTTCTTTCAATTGTGGTAACTTTTGTGTTGAGTGCTGCATTCTGTTGTTCTACGGTGGAGAACTGGTTCAGGTTAGGCATTGGGAAATTAAATTGGTATTGAAAGTGGTGAGTTTCGAATTATATGGTCTGCATTAAAGAAATCATTATACCACGTACATAGTTGTTAAAAACATGAATCAACAATCCATTCAGGCTAGGGAACTGCTGTTTTGGTTAATTTGCCATATGAAGAACGAAGTGTGTCAAACATGATTAGGACCAGCCTAAAATTTATTATTCCTTTTCTTTTAGATTATAGTGTATATGATGAGTGTCTCCGCTGCAGACTTTTCCAAATATTTCTCAACATAACGAGAGGTGTTTCCTTCTAAAATTTATCATGAAAAGAAAGTCTGGGAATTTATTCTCTTGAAATTTTCTCTCTTTTTATGGGAAATAAATTCAACTGGAGAAAATAAAGAAGCACAACCTGAGGAAAGGCTGAAGAATAAGTGGTTATGCCACTGCTGGTTTGTTTTTTTATTTCCTATAGTTTGAATTGGAGTTATTAGTGCTGGGATTTTTGTTCTGTAGGATTGAAAGCATTTCACTTAGCTAAGAATAAGAATTAGTAGATATTTACCGGAACCTCTTTCATATATAAAATTTTGTCTATAATTATTGATTAGTCAGATATTTTGTGGCATTATCTTAAATGCATATGTTCTGGAATACGGTTATGCAATTTATTCTTATGTCTCACATTGTATTGCAAGTGTGTGCTTGGTTTTGGAAATTGAAACTGACTGCTGAAATGCCCGTTTTCTAGTTGCTCTTAGCTATTGATAATTATTCTTGCTAAAGGCTTGTCCGATGCCACTGTTCTTTGATCGGATATGTTATATTGCAAGTAGGCTGTAATATGGAAAAAGTAGTTTGAATTGTACAAAACCTAGACAGCATGAAGGTAGCTGATATGAGGTTTATGTTGGAAAGAGAAAGAAACAGCAATAGAGAGAAAGAAAGAGGAGAAAAGGGATGAAGAACAGAACAGAGAGGATAGAGATACAAGAAAGAAACTGAGAGATCAATAAGTACTTTTATTATTATATCTTTCCAATGGTTAAAATATACAATAATAATCTTGTTAGATATATTAGATTATTGGATATTTTAGATAAATATCTTAACTTTTATCTTTAGTTAGTTTGTTATTATTTTTTATTTGTATTTTGGGCTTAGTCCATATTTTTTCTATTATAAATTTAGTATCCTATGTGTATATTCAACATAAAGAAAATTAATTCCATACATAGTTTTCTCTATATTGAACAAATCTTTATAATCTTTATTCACAGTAATCTTCCCAACTAAAATCCTAATTTAGATTATTTGACTAACTAACCAACTAATATTCTTTTCCTATTTATATTTACATTAAAAACTTCCTCTCCCCTAAGAAAACAGGACTCTTACCCTCAGTGTTCTTGAACTTCAAATGGGATGGCAAATATGATATATTGAGTATGTAAATCTGATACATGAAGTGATGAGTAACTGTTAGCCACGGATGAGATAGGGCCTTAAACTCGGGATACATGCTCAAATGGTGGGCTGTATTCAATTTCTACAGTTAAAGCTTTCAATGTCTGTTAAAGGTTTTATCAATTAGGATAATTGTTAGTCATGTCATGATCCTATTTATAAGGAATATCTTTGTAGCCTTTTAATGGGTAGACCTGATTGGAATATATTCATGACAAATTATTTTCAGAAAAAAACTTGTGTCAATCTTTGGAGGAACCTTGTCAAGGAGAAGTTGTCTTCTTTCTTTTGCCATAGGTTGCTGTAAAGATTCTTGCTTGTCTTGGGTTGTGACTTGATCTATATGAAGGTTAACAACTTGGTATGAGGCGACAACATGAGTGACACATAACTTAGTAAGATGACTTCATGGAGATAAGGTAGCTAGGCAATATATACAGGAAGAAAGGTGACTGAGCTTTCTGTGATCATTGGAGGAACAGTTGAAGGATCAGTAGGAGAAACAACCAATGGTAATTGGGGACATACAGGAGGTCCAAAAAACAGAAAAAAAAAATTCACACATGGGGGTGGAGCTTTTATGGTCAGAGCATATTCCAAAATGAATTTCCTGTGTAAGGGGCCATGAAGACCCCTTAGGATGGTTGAAGGTCGCGAGGATAGCTGAAATACTATGACATTTTTACTAATCAACAATCTTCTGAAGGAGACAAGGTGACAAAGGTCTAACCTCCGATCGATGAATACAAATTGTTCCTGACAATTTCCACCAAATAATCAAGAAAATGGAAAAAATCAATATAATGCTAGGAATTGGGAAGAACTTTGTGCCACTCAATCCCATGAGATAAGCAAACATGGAGAATTGCCACTTGTCACCTAGCTCACATGATAAGAACTCCTAAGAGAGAAAACACTCTTACTTTCTAAACTTTGATTAACCACTAACGCCACCCAAGAGATAAGCTATGGAATGCCACTCTAGGACAAGCAAAGGAGGGGCGGCTCCCCTTTTGAGATGAGACACACTCAAAATATGAACTTACATACTTTTATTATTTAAATTGTCAAAGTGAGTACACGAGCTTTCCTTATGTAGAGTGTGTGGTGGGAAGGGATTAGACAAACACTTCCCTTCCTTAACCCTCTAATTGGCTAACACAAAAATAATTTCCATAAAAGTCTCTATTTAAAAAAAATAGAAACAATTACAAAAGTCTAATATAGGCCCAATACAAAAAAATAAATTACATTCTATCCTCAAGCCTCCTACTTGTTTTTTAATTCATGCACTCATCACAAGTTGGGAGCGGTTGCATTTCATATCTAAGTAGAAGTGCCACTATGGTTTAATAGATGGAACAAAAAGAACCAAAACTAGATTGGAGCTACTTTAAGGAATGTTCTTATGTACAATTTGTACCACTTATAAGTAATAATTCCCTGGTCACACTGGCCAATATAAAGTAGACACGTTTTGTGAAAGATTATCAACATCATTTTGGGCACCTGCACTCCAATTGTGAGTAATAATCCCCTGGGAGTACTTGCCAAAACTGTGTCTTTTTCCATAGTCACCACTTTGCTCTCCAAGAAAGTGTCCACTTCTGGTTTGCACTATTTAAGGCGATAACCTCTACACTCAAAAATGGATTTCTTTGAATGTTTTATTTTTGTCCTAGTTAAGATTGTTGGAAGTCCTACATCGACTAGAGATAAGGTCAATTTATAATATCTAAGTGGGTGCAAACCTCACCTTACAAGTCAGTTTTGAGAGGTTGAGTTAGGTTTAAAAGTCCACTTCTTAACATGGTATCAAAGTCAGGTTAGAGCTTATCCTAACAAGATTTGTTGTTTGTAGACATATTATTCCACCTGCTTTCGGGTCGCTATCAGACCACCCATTAATGTCTAGGTGTGTTGGAAGTCCCACATCGAATAGAGATAAGGCCAATTTATAATATATAAGTGGGTGTAAACCTCACCTTACAAGCCGATTTTGTGGAGTTGAGTTAAGTTTAAAATCAATTTCTAAACAAAGATCATGGTGATATAATTGGGATTCGAATTTTGAATTGGAAGGCTGATATACCAAATCATGAATCCTATCATTTTGTGGAATATAAGAATCATGATCAATAATAAGAACATAGCATATATAACTTTTAACGAGGACATATAAAGCACATATTCAGGCTGAATAACCAAATATATAACAATAGAAGCAATGTAACATAGAGAAGCACATCAAAAGTCAAAACATATATACTTACATTTATGTGTGTGTATGCACTCGTGTGTGTTAGCATCGACTAGTCAGATTTTAGGGAGAGGGGACCACTAACACATGAAGTTTTAGAAGAAAGCAAGAATCTGCTAACAAAGAGAAGATATAAGCAATTTATGGGCACCTGTTTTTGGGACGCAGGGGAAAGAAAAACAGAAATGTGGAAACTTGAAAAACCAGCAACATGAAAAAGAATTAGTGGAATCATAAAACCGTGAACATGAATTGGGCAACCCTAGATCTCATTGGAGGGAAATTTACTATTGTTTTAGCGAAGGATCGTTCAGGGTTTCAGAGTTGGTTTGTGCATGAACCAGTCTTGTTGGGATGTGATGCACCTATGGTATAATTGTGCGAATCATCTCTTGGTTGCGATTCAGGTCTGATTTAAGCACCAAAATGATCCACTTACTGATTCGTTTTCCACCAGCTCGAATTATGTTTATTGTTTCACAAATTGTATGATACTAATAACACTGGTCACGATAGTTACCAAATTAGTTAGTTTGAAGTTGTTAGGGGCAAAGGCATAGCTATAATAGGAGAAAAGGTAGAAGGAGAGGCATTTTTATTTAACATTTGGGAACATAGGGTTGAGTGTATTATTATAAATAAGGAAAACACTTTGTGATGGGAATCCTTTGAAAGGAGGAGTCTCTCTTTATTCCTTGGGTCCATGTTTGTAATTCAGTAAAACTTTACAGAAGTATTCTTAATTCTTCTTTTCTCTGTTATCTCATCTGAAAATTTAGAATTTGTTGCTAAAAACCTTGGATTACCATTAAATGTTGAATGCTCAATCACCTACAAACCCGAGCCTCATCATCTTATCATCACTCTCTCACAACCCTGTAAGCCACTCAACTAAGACACCTGATTTCTACCAGATTTAGATTACAATTGGAACCAAGGGACTCATAATGGGGGTTCTTGAACATTTTTGCAAATGATTCTGGGCATTACAAAATGCTCATAATTTTTCATCTTGGAAATTTGTGTAGTTTATTGAGAGGGACAGGTTCAGAGTTGTGTGATTTGTTTTGTTTTAGTAATTTTTGTGTGTTTAGAGGAAGAAATTGGAATGGGGGGGATATTAGACTTTATGATTCTTCTAAATTGGCGGTTTTTTGGGGTTTAGGGATGACTTTTGAGGGTTGGTCGAATGATTACTCTTAACTTGCCCCCATTGATTGTAATTTGCATGTTTTCCCATCGTTTCGCTTCAATCATTAAATATAAGTTGATATATGGACATATGTCTTATAAAGTGAATTCTAAGTCTAACTTAATCTTAAAACTTAGTTTTTAAGATGCAGTTTATACTTATTTATATATTATGAAGAAGGCTTATGGAGAAGGCTTCATTTATGAAGATAAGAGAAATACTCAACTAGTTGGGTATTCTTATGATTACTGGACAGGGTCACCAAGCCATAGACGTTCCACTTTAGGATATTGTGTCGTGGTTAGTGGTAATTTATTATCATAGAGAAGTAAGAAACAAAATATTGTAACAAGGTCAAGTGCAGAAGCAAAATACATGGTAATTACAATAGTCATTTGTGAGCTGATATGGCTAAAACAACTCTTCAAAGAGCTTAAATTTGGAGAAAGTTTTCAAATGCACCGTGTATATTTTACCATGCAACATTACACATTGCCTTTAATCCTGTCTTTCTTGAGAGAACCAAATATATTGAGTTAGACAATCATTTTCTAGGAAAAAAATGCTGGAGTTTGAAGACATCACTGTTAGATTTCTCAACTTTAATGAACTGTTGACTAACATATTCACCAATTTTCTAGGAGGACTGGTGATCAATTGTATTTGCAGTAAGCTGGGCACATACGACCTATGTGCTCTAACGTAAGAGGAAGTGTTATAATTATAGAAATTTGGAGCTGATCCTATATAATAAGGAATATTGTCATAATTATAGAAATAAGTAGTTGATCCTATATATATTGTTATAGTTTATGCAAATAAGGTGTTGATCCTACATATTTAGGAATATCTATGTATTATTAGTAACATTTTTATTTATTTCCATATCATTTTTTTAATATAAATCTCTTCTATTTATTGTATTAATTCCTTTTTCTCAACTAAATAAAACACCCGTGTTGTCTTAAAAAGACTCTGTTTTAGCTTAGTGTTTCTCTCTTCCCTAGAGTTTAACAATCTCTATTGTAATTTCTACTGTCTTTTGTATAGTAGGATGTCTTACCCACAGTTGTTTTCCCTCATTTATCTCATGTAAAGAAAATAAACATTTTTTAGCAAAAATTGTTAAAATTGGATGCTTTCATGGCTTTGGTTTCCCAGCTTTCAGTGGCCAGTGCTTATAGCAATGATAGGTAAAATTTGTGAATAATGCTAAAGATCAAATGCATTTGGAAGTTAAAATTTGTGAAATATACAGTTTATATCTTTATGAACTGCTTCTCTTTCTATCTAGTACACTATTATTTTATCTATATTATAAGATGTTTTAGCTGAACACATTATTGAATAAGCTTTTATCCTGATAAGTGAATGATTTGTTATGTATGCAGTGCAGTGTATTATGAATTTGTGTTCAAATATTTCGGCAACATTTGTAGAGTAAATTGGACAATTATATTCATTGTAACTACTAGAGAGAACTCTTGCTGTCTTTAATTGACATTTTTATGTTGACAGCCACTTGTGAGTAAGTTTTTAGATGGGGGAAGTGTGTTGATCAAAGAAAAGAGCCTTGTTATTTCCAATGAGGTGATGCAGGAAAGAAGTGTCTCAATTTAAGCTTCTGACTGGCTAACTCTTAGAGAATTTAGGGTGGTTGATAGGTTTAATGATGAATAAGAAAACACTTAAATGTGATGCTTTGATGGTTTAGTTTGAAAATGGAAATGGTTTAAGTATGGATGGATTACTAGTCTACACTCTGGATTGACTTCTGGTCTGTTTAGGTGAGAGCAGCAATGCAAATATAGCTATATGGTATAATGATAATTATGATAAATTACTGGAAGGGCATATTTTGGTTTTTCATTTCATAATTTCTTTCAATGCCAGTGATTTGGGGGCTAGGTTTCAAGACTAACAGAAGTCATTAGAATTTTGCTAAGAATGTTAGTTCACTATTGTGATTTTTTCTTTTTAATGTTTTTATTGTGATGAGGATGTGGATATTTATAACTGTTGGGTTTATCTTGTCTTATGCTTTATCATTAAGGTGAATCTCAAGATTCAAAGCTAAGAAATGGACGTAGTTTCTTGATAATCATTATTCGGAGATTGATTTCCTCACTCTTATCGTCCCAGCAAGTATTATGTGATATGTTTGCATAAACATGCTAAGAATGGCTAAGCTGGGGTGTTAAAAAATCACTTCATTTGACTCTACACTGGGGATATAGCTCATTGGGACTGATGTGCATTAGTGTCTCGTGTAGAAAGACCTGGCTTATAACCTGTATCTGTATTGTATTAAATTGAAGCAATTTGCTTGAGGAAGTAGAATGAGTAACATGTGCACTACGCAAGGGGGAAAAAGAAGGCAAAAGAACATGCAATATAAGAAATTAAGGAATACATACCGGCCTTTAATGACATGTGTTTGCTGAGTCTCTACTGCTAAGTTTCTAATTCAATGTGGCTTTGTTCTAATCATTTAAAGTATTTTGCAGCCGATTCTTGCAGTGTCGAGGTCCATTTGCTAAGAGAAGGCATCCATTGGTGGACTCAACTGTTGTTTCAGAGATTAGAAGATGCCTTGACGAAGGGGTTGAATTCCAAGGTGAGTTGCTGAACTTTAGGAAAGATGGATCTCCACTTATGAACAGATTGCGTCTGACACCTATATATGGAGATGATGAGATAACTCATGTCATTGGAATCCAGTTCTTCACAGAGGCAAACATTGATCTTGGTCCCCTTCCGGGTTCTACGATTAAGGAATCTACAAAATCATCAGATCGGTTTCAATCTGTGCTTTCCTCGTTGAATCCTCTTCCAGTAGGGGACCGAAATGTTACTCGTGGACTTTGTGGGATATTGCAGTTAAGTGATGAGGTATTGTCTCTCAAGATACTTTCTCGCTTAACCCCAAGAGATATTGCATCAGTTGGTTCTGTTTGTAGGCGATTGTATGAGCTAACAAAAAATGAAGATCTTTGGAGAATGGTGTGTCAAAATGCATGGGGCAGTGAGACTACACGTGTTTTAGAGACTGTGCCTGGTGCAAGGAGACTTGGATGGGGTCGGCTGGCAAGAGAACTGACCACCCTTGAAGCAGCAGCATGGAGGAAACTGACTGTTGGAGGTGCTGTTGAACCTTCACGATGTAATTTTAGTGCTTGTGCAGTTGGTAATAGGGTTGTCTTATTTGGTGGTGAAGGGGTTAACATGCAACCTATGAATGATACCTTTGTACTGGATCTGAATTCAAGTAATCCTGAGTGGCAACATGTCCAGGTGAGTTCTCCTCCCCCTGGTCGGTGGGGCCACACACTTTCTTGTGTTAATGGTTCTCGTTTGGTTGTATTTGGAGGATGTGGAAGGCAGGGCTTGCTCAATGATGTGTTTGTTCTGGACCTGGATGCAAAGCCTCCAACATGGCGTGAAATCTCTGGACTGGCACCTCCACTTCCGAGATCTTGGCATAGCTCCTGTACACTTGATGGTACTAAGTTGATAGTTTCTGGTGGCTGCGCTGACTCTGGTGTACTCTTGAGTGATACTTTCCTTCTTGATCTTTCAATGGAGAAGCCTGTCTGGAGAGAGATACCAGTAGCATGGACTCCACCTTCGCGACTGGGTCACACACTATCTGTTTATGGTGGTAGGAAAATACTGATGTTTGGGGGTCTGGCCAAGAGTGGGCCCTTGCGATTTCGCTCTAGTGATGTATTCACGATGGATTTAAGTGAGGAGGAGCCATGTTGGAGGTGTGTAACGGGGAGTGGAATGCCAGGTGCTGGAAATCCAGGAGGCATAGCTCCCCCTCCTAGACTTGATCATGTGGCTGTGACCCTTCCAGGTGGGAGAATTCTGATATTTGGTGGGTCTGTTGCAGGCCTTCATTCTGCTTCCCAGCTTTACATACTAGACCCGACTGACGAGAAGCCTACATGGAGAATCCTAAATGTACCTGGGCGCCCTCCAAGATTTGCTTGGGGACATAGTACATGTGTTGTTGGAGGGACAAGAGCTATTGTACTAGGTGGTCAAACTGGGGAAGAATGGATGCTAAGTGAGCTCCATGAACTTTCCTTGGCAAGTTCTGTCATCTAAATTCAGTCAATAAACGGGCATGCTGCTGTGAGGGGAATGCTAAAATCATGAAATCATTTTAAGGCGGAAAATGTTTGTGTTGGTCACTGAAAACTCTTGACAAGCACTGCTCTGGTCAGAACATTTGTGTATTTAGTTGTTTCTACGTTGCATTTTATATTAGGGTTGGTTCTGGCTCGAGAACTTTTCAATGAGTGACACAATACCATGTTTGGTTTTTTTGAGGTTGTGTGAGACTTTGCCCTTCAGTATGCACAATGAATTATTCTTCCTGAATAGATTAATAGTGTCTGATTACACGTAGGTAATATATTAGGTTGTAGCTCACTTGATTTTCCCATCTGTTGCTATGTTCAACTTATGTAATTTGAACCATGACAAAGGATAGAGAAAAAGAAGAAATGCATGTTTATAGTAATATAATTTGGTCTGTGTATGTAATGGAAGTCTCTACTGTTTTATGCTTTTGAACAGGTCTGCTGACATGGTCATAATTTGTTGTAATGGTCTGTGACACTGCAAACAGGTGTATAAGGTAGGGGACCCTGCAGTTTGTACTTATTTTTCTTTATGTTATAATATGGAGTATGGTAACATTTGTATGGTGTATTATTTTTCTGGTTGTATGTTTTACCAAATTATTGTGTTTTTCATGGTGCTGCTGTGAATATTGTGTGTGTGCCTTGATAAAAAATATATTTTTAGTTGAAGTGAACCAAACAAATCCTAATATCTTGTAGGTTAACGGTCTTAGAGGAGTTAAAAGTTAGTAAGGATTTATGTGGTTCATATTTTTCTCACAATGATGTTAAAAAAATGATTAAAAGAAGATCTGAAATATAAAATATTAAGCATTTCTTTACATTTTACGGATATTGTGCTAGAAATTAATTTTACCCAAGGAAATCATTATTTTCTATTAAGCTTGGAACTAATGTTCTCACTGTAATATTTTGGGCTACTTAACAGTATACTGGAACCTTAAGGGAATTACTTCCTGCACCTCCATCGTTTTCCTTTCTGCACCCTAACCCTTCTGGAAATTATTTTCCTGAATACAAACACAGTTTGGGGATTTTTTTTTTTTCCAGGACAGCAATCACCTCTCCTTGTTACGGTCCGGTAGCTTTTATTTATGGGGTGCATGAAGAAATAGGGTGCAGGAAGCAACATCCTTAAAGAAAAGGATCGACTGTGATGGAAGAACATGTTCTGAGGGTGATTAGTACGATATTATATCTGAACGTTATTACAATATACCTTATGAAGGGTAATGAAGAATCAGTAAAATTTAATTTTATGTATTATTTATTTTTATAATTTTTTATATTGTGTATAAAAAGTTTGTTTTTGATTTATATATTAAATAACTTTAGTTTTTGAATATTTTTTTTTATAAATAAAGTTTTTCTCCTAAAATGTAATTTTAGGTCTCTTATGTGAATGAGTACTTTTAGCAGTTAAATCCAAAGTCAGACCAATCCATCTAAGGATACAAACGGGTAGGAGATGAAGTCACTTCCGAAATTGAATCGGACATGATACCTCACCCTTTTTAAATTTTCTGCGGAATTTCAAAATAGTAAAAATTTTCCTGCCTCCATTGCCTGTTAATTAGAAAAGAAGACTAATTGCGCATTGTTTACTATAATTATGCATTTTTAAAATCAAAAGTGCACAAAATAGTATTTATAGTGCCCTAATACACGATTTGTGGCCAGTACACTCTATTTATTATAATATATAAATCGAACTACACAACCATACTTTATATCATTGCCACAATATCACTTTTCATGTCAACCTTTGATTTATGTATCAATTTCTTTGCATTCCCATTTTCTACCACATCCCTCCTCTATGTTGTACTCAATCCACCTCCTATTACCTCAGCTATTTATTTTCTTATTTTTAATTTTTTGCCTCAGGTAAATTCCATAGCTAGAGGAACACGGTTCTTTCATTGTGAAATCAAGTTTCTGATACTCTGGACCATGGAATTTAAATGATTCTTCCTTCCTCTATGTCATTCCCCACTTCCATCCCTTTTTCCCATTTCATACAAGTTCACTTTTGAGAAAACGAGGTATACTTCCCTCGAGCGAAACATTCCTAACCAATCACAATCACTAATAGCTTTTCCTTTCCGATCGTCGTATCTTAACGGAAAATATCTTTTGCTAGAAAGACTTTCGGTATAAAAATCATTATACTCATTATACTCATATGAGCCGGTCACCAAGACAAACTATTGACACAAACACCAATAACATTAGAGTTAATTATATAAGGGATGAACACTACTCTCTACTCAAAATTTTAAGACAATGAATTAATGGGTGTTTTATCTTTATATACTGTTCTACTTTCTATTTTTATCCAACGTGTGAGATGAAAGTTAGATTCCCAACAAGTAGCTCGTAAGATACGCCGGCATCACGTCACATCTAAATGGTGGAACGGCCACGTGGTTCCTTGTTTCAATAATGCCAAGACTTGTGCACATAAATTACATTACTCTTTCTTTTTCTTCTTACTTGTTCCTCTCTATCATTCTACTCCTCCCAACTCATCTCTTCTTTCATGTCAATCATTCTTATAATCATCATCGGTTTAACTTGTGATATGTTGTTGTTTTCATACTTCTATTGTGTATTAGTTTGTTGATTAAGCCTGAATACTGGCACACAGATTACAGTTTCTGACTGAACTTTGCTAAAATATCGCATCGCAGGGGTCTTTTTTGTGTTATTCTGTATATTGATATGGCTACAATTCAAATGCGCCCCAGGAGTGCTTACTCCAGAGTCACGATTTATGACACTTGCTATGGATAGATTTTTGAATGATATGGAAAGGGAGAAGCCAATCAGGTTCACTGACCAACATCTAAGAATTGCAACTGATAACTACTCTTACTTGTTGGGGTCAGGAGGTTTTGGATCAGTCTATAAGGGAGTTTTTAGCGATGGAACCATTGTGGCTGTGAAGGTTCTGCATGGGCGTTCAGACAAGAGAAACGAGGAGCAGTTTATGGCTGAAGTGGGAACAATTGGCAAAATTGATCACTTCAATCTGGTTCGGCTATATGGGTTTTGCTTCGAGAGAAACTTGATAGCACTGGTTTATGAATACATGGGGAATGGTTCTCTTGACAAGTATCTTTTTAACCAAAACAATGTCATAGGATTTTAAAGGCTTCATGAGGTTGCAGTTGGAACAGCCAAAGGCATTGCTTATTTGCATGAAGAGTTCCAACAAAGAATAATACATTATGACATCAAACCAGGAAATATTCTATTGGATGGAAGCTTCAATCCTAAAGTGGCTGATTTTGGTTTAGCCAAGCTTTGCAACAGGGAAAATACTCATCTAACCATGACAAGGGGAAGGGGAACTCCTGGTTATGCTGCACCTGAACTCTGGATGCCAAATTTTCCTGTGACTCACAAGTGTGATGTTTACAGCTTTGGAATGTTGTTGTTTGAAATCATAGGCAGGAGGAGAAACCTTGATGTTGAAGCTGTTGAAAGTCAAGAGTGGTTTCCAATGTTTGTATGGAAAAAAATTGATGGTGGAGAGTTGGAGGAGTTGATAGTATCATGTGGGATAGAGGAGAAAGATGGGGAGCTAGCTCAGAGAATGGTTAATGTTGCTCTGTCGTGTGTTCAGTATAGGCCTCATTCAAGGCCTCTGATGAGTGATGTGGTAAAAATGTTGGAAGGTTCAGTGGAAATTCCAAAACCTTTGAACCCATTTCAGCAATTTATGGATGGTAATTTCCCTGCTCACACAACAGATACTGGTGGCTCTTCAGTTGTTGTAACTGACTATAGCACTGTACATGCTACTACTTGATGGACCATTTCGTAGGTTAAGCGATGTGTAAAATATTTTCCTTTCTTCTTCTTTATTCTGTTGAAAATAACTGTTCATGTGTACTATTTTGTTTTTTTTACCATAATGTTCTTTTCAATTTGCCTCTGAACTTTTTATGAATGGACTGCTATGTCTGTATACAAGTGAAGCAAACTGTTAGCCTTTTCTCCATGCAAATGTGAGGATTTATTTTTTGGCAACTCGTAGTAAACCTGCTAATGGATGAATGTCCTCTGACCTACATATCATAGCAATCAAACTTTGAAACAGTTTCCCAGTTTATTTAGTTCTTATCATTCCAATAACATTAGCTTGCAACATAGTCTTTTATCCAAAGAAAAAGTTAAGACAAAAAGTTTATTGATGTATAACATTCTCACTTTATAACTGTCCAACTTGTCTGTTTTAATACAAGTTGGTGATACTCCAACGGATACTTGCTACACAAGGCTAAACATCAATTATTAATAAAAAATATTGATTAGTAATTAGATATTGAATTAACATTTGCAAAGAAAGAACACCAATTTTTCGATGAGGAGCCACATTGGATAGAAATGACAAAGTAGAGCAGTATACAAAGGTGAAAGACCCATTAACCCATTGTCTTAAGGTTTTGGATAGAGAGTGGTGTCAATCTTTTATATGGTTGGACTCGTATTTCATTGGTATTGTGTCTCCCCGGTGAACCCCCTCTTTGATAGATCCAACAGGACTTTGACTCACACTTAGTTTATTTCTACAATCTTTCCTTAAATGTGAGTCCCTTTCATATGGTATATTTTTTCTTAGGTGTACTATGACCAACTTATACCCTTGTGGTTATGGTGTTATTGTTGTTATAATGATCTAAGTGGTCATATTTATACCTCATTATGATATTGTTGTTGTTATAACTATATAAGTCAGTTAATCCAAATCATTGACTCTAATACCACTTATGTGTTTATATTTTTATATGAGGAGGTTATTAGGAAGAGATTATTTATATATGACATGAGTTTAATTTCACATAAGACATTTGACATCACTTTTAACCACAAGAGCATAAGTAGGTCATAACTGAGGGGAAATAAACCATATGAAAGGACTCATCCTTAAGGGGAGATTATTTTCAATAATCTAAATTTGAGTCAAAGTTTCACATTAAGTAGAAAAGATAAAGTTAAACATTATATAAGATGAAAGACCAATAAATCTATTGATTTAAGATTTTGGGTTAACACTAGTGTCAAATATCTTGCATGTGTTAAACTGCAAAATATATATAACATCTCTCTCATACAAATATACACCCATCACATTTGTAACAAGCTTCATTAGTCGCTCTGATCTCTTCTGGCTAATTATAATTTATCATATGTTACTGTTAATATGTCGTTATTTCGTGGAGTAGAATATTCCACAAACATAAAATGAATATTACCCATTATAGGTAGCCTAGGAGAATGGTATATGATAGAAAATTGGAACGTAGTATTTGTCTTAAGAGATTTTGTTTGTACTATAATTTTGTACAAAGCTCATTCTATATAGCCATATAATATTCGCCAAATCAACAATCAAGACTACATTCATTGATGATAACTTACTAGTGTCCATTTGGGAAGGTCAACATCAAAAACTCAACAAAGAATTTGAAGGCCAATGGTAGCTTCAGTGACATTAATGAAAATATTGTAGCTTTCATAATAAAAATTAAATAAAATTCAGGTGACTTGCTTCCGTTCTTTGGCCGATATTAATTTTTGAAAGTTAACTGTCTTATAGTGGATAAATGCATGATATTTTACATATAAATTTAACTACTATGTTTCTTTCTTTCAAACAATTCCTGCACACCACTTTGGTAGTTTGAATTGTTATCTTGTCAAATGTCAACTGCTGCAGTAATTGAGGTTATGATCATAGTTGGTAAGATTTTAAAGGTGGTATTTTTTATTCAACGAATTTAATTATGTTCAGTGGTGGTTTTCCGAGCTTTGGTCACAGGATTTCTAATTATACATTAACATTTTGCAGTGGTGATTTTGGTGAAGATAGGTATTTTGATCTGTGTGTGCAGAAAAAGAAATCAGAAGAATGATAGATCAGTATTTTCTGGTTCAAAATTTCTGACTCTGACTATAAATAAATTTCTTAACGACATGGAAAGGGAGAAGCCAATCAGATTCACTGGTCAACAACTAAGGATTGCAACTGATAACTACTCTAACTTGTTGGGGTCAGGAGGTTTTGGAACAGTTTATAAGGGAATTTTCAGTAATGGGACTATTGTTGCAGTGAAGGTTCTGCGAGGGGCTTCAGACAAGAAAATCGAGGAGCAGTTTATGGCAGAAGTGGGAACGATTGGCAGAATTCATCATTTCAATCTTGTTAGACTCTATGGATTTTGCTTTGAAAAAAACCTGATAGCACTGGTGTATGAGTACATGGGTAATGGCTCTCTTGATAGGTATTTGTTCCACGAAAAGAAGACCTTAGGATATGAAAAGCTTCATGAGATTGCAGTGGGAACAGCTAGAGGCATTGCTATTTGCATGAGGAGTGCCAACACAGAATAATCCATTACGACATAAAACCAGGAAATATTCTCTTGGACAGGAATTTCAATCCTAAAGTTGCTGATTTTGGTTTAGCCAAACTCTGCAACAGGGACAATACTCATATAACCATGACTGGAGGCAGAGGAACTCCAGGTTATGCTGCACCTGAGCTTTGGATGCCCTTTCCCATAACTCCCAAGTGTGATGTTTATAGTTTTGGCATGCTGCTGTTTGAAATCATAGGCAGAAGAAGAAACATTGATATTAAACTTGCTGAAAGCCAAGAGTGGTTTCCAATATGGGTTTGGGAAAAATTTGATACTGGACAATTGGGGGAGTTGATGACAGCCTGTGGGATAGAGGAGAAAGATAAGAAGATTGCAGAAAGAATGATTAAGATAGCTTTGTGGTGTGTTCAGTATAGGCCAGAAATAAGGCCAATAATGAGTGTTGTGGTGAAAATGCTGGAAGGTTCAGTGGAAGTTCCAGAACCTGACAACCCTTTTCAGCACTTCATGGGTGGGATTACCATTGCTCATCCAGTTCCAATATCACAGACCTATAATACAGCAAGTATTTCATCTGGTTCTTCTGTTATGGTAACAAGCTCCAGCATTGTATGTGCTACTCCTATTATGAGGAAGTACGGCATTGAATTAGCCTCTAGCAATGTGTGATGCAAATTATTTATAGCTACATGATGAGTTGAGTAGTAAAATACTTTCATTTGTGCTGATTAGTTTCAAATGTATCCATGTACATATACGTGCCCTTTTTTTTCTGTCATGAAAAGCTCTTTTCTTTTTGCCTCTAAACTATTTGGAGTTGAAAAGTTGTATATTGAGGGAAGCAAAGAAGAAAAGGGCCTCTTATGTTTATCTACGCATACATCAAAATTTGTATTCGATTCTGAAGTTATTTTATTTCTAATCTTGTTATAGTATATTTTGTTGTTTCATGCTATAAGCAATCGTGCTTATACTTTTTGAACTGTATGTCTTAATTTTGAAGATTTCCAAATACAATCTTAACATGGCTGAGGATTATATATAGGATCTGCAACAAGCCTAATGTAGAGGTAGTACAGTTTGAGCGTTAAGATGTTGGATAAAGTTGGATTAAAACACATTTTCCCCTGCCAAGTTGGGTATAGCTCTTGGACTGCAGCATATGCATGGTTATCATTTGCTTTGCTTAGATTTATGGTTTTTCTGTTATGCCAATATTAAAAAAATTATAGACAATTCGAACAAAGTTTCAGGGCTTGTTATGATATAGCTTCTTGTTTTCTGTAATAAGCAAGAAGTGGTAAAGAGTTTCTCAGGAAAGTGGGTTGCTAGGAAGCAACAGATTAAGTAAACTTTTCCGACAGATTGATGTTAAATAAAAATAATGAAGAATAAACTCTCTTATTGGTCGTTGTCATCTTTTAGATTTCTCCGTCACGGAGTTCCTTGTCAAATACTCAATTGAGTGGATAACAAAATGTGGTTTACTCCATACATGACATTAGTATGTACGAAAGGAAATCATGAACTTCCTCATCCTTTGACCTTTATATATAATTAACAACACCCTAGGAGGATGGTGCTAGGAAAATGGAAAATCTAAACATAGTGTTTGTCGTTATTCAATTCAAACATATTAGTTTTAAGCCGGCTTGTAATTAAGATTGATAGCCAGCTTATTCAATCAAGAATAGAATATCCATGGATATAGGGACCCTGTAATATAGAATGATAACAATCATTACATATATTCATTTTCACATCTGATTTTTCTCATAAATCAAACATGGACGCTGGGGGTCTCATAGGTGTAGCTGGTAGGATTCAAACACGATATATACATTTATACATACATACATACATATATATATATATTTATTTATTTGTTTTCTTCTTGTATATTGGTTTTAATTGATTTTCACTAAATTTCTGAGGTGTTGGTGTTGCAGTTTTGTTGGTGTGGTTCGTGATTCTCTGCCTGTTTTGTTTTTGTAAAGCACCCAAAAGAGAAACTGATGGATTGTTGGAAATGAACTTTGTCCACATTGAGAATATTTTGAGGAACATGGAAAGAGAAAAGCCAATCAGGTTTACTGGTGAGCTGCTAAGGGTTGCAACAGATAATTATTCTACATCATTGGGGTCAGGAGGTTTTGGAGAAGTTTATAAAGGAAATTTAAGGGACGGAACAACAGTGGCTGTGAAGGTTCTACGTGCAAATTCTGATAAGAGAATTAAGGAACAGTTTATGGCAGAAGTGGGTACAATTGGAAAAGTTCACCATTTCAACCTTGTTAAGTTGTATGGATTTTGCTTTGAGAAAGACCTGATAGCACTGGTTTATGAGTATATGAGGAATGGATCTCTTGACAAGTATCTGTTTCACGAAAACAAGACTCTGGGATACGAAAAGCTTCATGAGATTGCAGTTGGAACAGCCAGAGGCATTGCATACTTGCATGAAGATTGTGAACACAGAATAGTCCACTATGACATAAAACCTGGAAATATTCTGTTGGACAAGAACTTCAATCCAAAAGTAGCTGATTTTGGATTAGCTAAACTCTGCAACAGGGACAATACTCATATAACAATGACAGGAGGAAGGGGGACTCCTGGTTATGCTGCACCTGAGCTTTGGATGCCATTTCCTGTGACTCACAGGTGTGATGTTTATAGCTTTGGAATGCTGTTATTCGAAATCATTGGCAGGAGAAGAAACCTTGACATTAACCTTCCCCAAAGCGAAGAGTGGTTTCCAGTATGGGCTTGGAAAAGATTTGAGGCTGGAGAATTGGAAGTGTTAATGAATGCTTGTAAGATTGAGGAGAGGCATAAGAAAATGGCAGAAAGAATGGTGAAGGTAGCTTTGTTTTGTGTTCAGTATAGGCCAGAAACAAGGCCAATCATGAGTGATGTGGTGAAAATGTTGGAAGGTTCAGTAGAAATTTCTAAACCATGTAACCCGTTTCAGCACATGATAGAAGGAACTTTTAGGGGTAATTCTTCTGTCCATGCATCCGGAACTGATGTAAATACAAGTATCACTACCAGTTCTTCTTTCATGGTAACTGAACCAGGCATTGTATATGACATTCCAGACATTGAATTGGCCTCTACCTGAGAATGGAACTTCTGCATCTCTTCATTAAGTTATCAGATATTTCTTTTCTGATATACGTTTCATTGTCCTTTTCATTTTTGTTTTTGGTGATAATAGAATAGAGCAGGATGGTTTAGTAAGTTTATATGTATTTCTCATTTTATACATAAAAAATATTAGTAATGAATATATTAAATATATCTATTGCAAACAAAAATTACCTTTTATATTTCTTACTACATAAAGAAATTTTTAATACATTATATAAAGAAATTTAAAAAATATGAAAAAGCACTTAATACATTTTTATCTGATCTTGTATGCTGCCTTTGTTTTCGGCAACAGAGACTTTGCAAACTAAGAAATGCAAGGAAAGTTGAAAAAACTAGACAACGTATTACGAAAAATAAGAACAAATTCTTCATTCAACTTTTCCCTCTCATATGGGAACAATTGCGGGGAAAGTATGTTCTTTTCTTTTTTACTTTTATAATAATTTATATCATAAATTAATTTCATAATTATTAAACAAATAAATCTAATTGATTAAAATAAAATATAATGAATTAAATAATAATAATAATAAAATAAATAAATAATAATACTACCAATCATATAAATAATAACAAAAAAACTAGTTATAAATAATAATAATAAATAATATAATAATATAAGTATAATAATAAATATAAATAATAATAATCTTTCCTTTTTATCAATTAAAATATTTTTCAATTCATTAAATCTATAACAGAAAGTGAGTGAATGAAATCTTAAAATGGAAAACAAAAATAAATGAAATCTTAAAATGGAAAACAAAAATAAACTTATCTGCAAAATGACATAATTATCCTCATTCTAATTCATGATGTGGGACCACACATTTTAAAACAATATTAAAATGGATACGTTACCGTGTCAAATGAATATGAAATTTATTAATCTTTTCGTGGTACCGCTACTCAAAATTCATTGAGTGTGTCATGGTACGCTACTCCTATAGTATGTCAGTTCAATTTGGATGTTAGTGTTAACAAAGATTACAAAGAGTAGCAACTATGATTAACGCATTCCTATTTTCACTCCCTTCCTCCTCTGCATAATGAACTGACAAAACTGATACAGAGTTTGGAGGTTTTAGTTTAGGCAACAAATTGGGTTATTGCAGAATGTAGCTCGTAGTTGTAAATTCAACAAAGCTAAAAAAATGCTCTTTGAATGTACAATAATCTGGGTACTGTTATGATACAACTAAGCAAGTTCTTCGATCTCAAATGTATTGCGCTTGATTTTGGAGCCATATTCCGGGTTTGAAGTTGTTTCCCATGACTGGGTAGCATCTGAATCTTCAGTACTACTTTCTTTTTGAGTGAGGTTTGGCTTAACAGACACCAGGTTTTGGAAGGGAAATGGAGGTGGAGAAATTTCAATTTCACCCTCAAGCATCTTCACGACAGTACTCATAAGAGGTCTATCATCAGGTGAATACTGAACACACCACAGAGCCACCTTTGACATTCTCTCACCTTTCTCCTTGTCTTTCTCCTCAATTCCACAAAATGAAAGCATCACAGATAACTCATTATTCTCAAACATATCCCATGTCCATCGTGGAAGCCACTGTTGTGATTCTCTGTAGTTATCATCAAAATGCCTTCTCCTCCCAACCATTTCAAACAGGAGAATACCAAAACTATAAACGTCACACTTGTGAGTCACTGGAAAAGGCTTCCACATTTCTGGTGCAGCATATCCCCTTGTTCCTCTAAAGTGTGTGTTTACTGAAACGTTATTTTCTCTGCTGCAAAGCTTAGCTAGGCCAAAATCTGCAACCTTTGGTTCCAACTTCATGTCAAGAAGAACATTCTCTGGTTTAATATCATAATGAATTATTCTCTTTTGACACTCTTCATGTAAATAAGCAATTCCTTTTGCTGTTCCAATTGCAATCTCAAGAAGCTTCCCCAACTCAATGTCTTGATTCTTGCTGCCAAACAAGTGCTTGTCCAAAGACCCATTTTCTACATACTCATAAACAAGAGCTCTCTTGTCACGGTGAAAGCAGAAGCCATAAAGCCTCACCAGATTGACATGGTATGTTCTTCCTAGGGTTCCAACTTCTGCTTTTAGTTGCTCTTCCATTTCCATGTCCAAACTGTTGATTACTTTGACAGCCACATCTTCTCCATTGGACAATATTCCTTTGTAGACAACCCCAAAAGCACCTGAACCCAATATGGTTGAGTAGTTCCATGTAATTATATCCAGTTCCTCAGGAGAGAATCTGATGGGTTTCTCCTTGGTGATGTTGCTCAGGAATCTTTCCATCGTTGCAAACTCAGTTTTCGAATTTTGAACTGTAGAAGCTGGTTCTATTACTACTTCCATTTCTCTGGTTGAAGGAAATGAATTTGATGCTTTATGATCATTCTCTGTGCTACCAAGCTGGGCGTATGCGGGAATTGCATCTCCTGCCTTCTTTAAGCATTGAATTATGGCATATACTATTGCTATAATAGCTACGAGTCCCACCACTCCAGAAGCTGAAAATTCAAATAAAAGACAACATTAACTTTTCTAATGAACCACAAGTCTTGTGGGACAATGAGAATATGTAACATGTTTCTGTATAGGCTATCAACTTTTCATTGTACCAGAACTTTGCCACAGGATTTGCCCTTTTAGACTCTTATTATATATAGGAAATATATACAGAAATTAACACTCCATTATAAAGAATTGAAGATTCAAATATAAAAAGTTAAAGATGTCCCACTAAAAATTTAATCGAGGTGAACTTGAACTGAATCATTAGAGGGTCCAATCTCATTTCACAACCAAAAGCAAAACTAAGTAATTTCTCAACCCGTCATGAATGCATACTACAGAGAGTAGAACAAATGTGATAGGATATTTGAAGATAAGGATGCATGTGAACCACTCATAATTTCTAGAGTGCATAATCGAAATCTGTAAAAACTGATACATTAAATTTAGATTAGGGATACTAAAAATAAACTTACTTCAAATTGAGAGACAAATAAATTTAAGACTTACGATACAAATGCATAAGGTTTAGCTATGATCTTACCTATAGACGCTATTACTGTCCATTCCATAAAATGGTCAAACTCGTTTTGCGCTTGAGTCTGAAAATCGTTAAAATCGTCAGAAGGAGGAGGAAATCGAAAACTCATGTTTATTCTCTAAGCTTATGAGCCTGGAGAGAAAACTTAACGATGGAGTTTTGATTAGCAGAAAACTCCAATAGCCTGCAAATTTGATATAAAAAGCATTCAAGGATAGACAGAGAAATAAGAAACAGTGACTTTCAGACCAGCTCTGATGTAAGTAAGCCATTTAATATCACAAGCTATTTCGTGTACGGCTCATTCCGCGTAGTTGACCTCATATGCCAGAAAACGCGTTTTTTCTTTGAATTTCGGGGATAATGAAAGCAATGCAACATACATTAAAAGTCTTAATTTTGATAGAGTTTATTGATGTGTTTGAATTTTCTTACTTACGATGTCATTCGCGAATTTAAACGAATTGAGATTAAAAATGGGGTTATTATTACAATGTAGGAATGAGTTCCACACAAGAGTCGGCAACTTGAACTCCTGGATCATAGAGTTTAATGATTGAACCATAACAAAGGCCATGTTAAGAGGGTCAGTTCTAAAAGCTTGATTTGAACAAATTATCCAATACCTCATTACCATTTAAAGTTTCCATTTATTGTTTTGTTTAACTAGTCTCCATGTAATAACTTTGAGTATTTTTGGTTGCTCTTATTATTCTTTTCTTCACCCTATAATAAACACAAACTAGATTTTAAGTATCATGAGTGTTTAAGTTTAGGATATTCAAGTTCTCACAAAGCTAGCGGTACCTTGACACCCTAACGTGGCAAAAACATTCATTTGAGTCATTAAATTTTAAAATTGTATACTGTGATGATCTATAAATTCAGTAAAAATGGGTCTCATACCGTATCAATAAAAACTGTGTCAAAGTATTATTATTGTTTCTATTCATGTTGTGTTTAATGAGTTGAAATATCACTCTAATGACTTGTTTTCCACTTCCCCCTCAAATTTCTTTCTTTCTCTGTCAGTGATTGTTTAACCCTCACAATATCCCTATCTTCATCCTTTCAATCGTACTTCAAATATACACCACATTCATTTCTACAAATTGCTGACAATTTCTTACTGTTTGCTAATGTTTCTGACTTTTCAACCAATTCCAATGGACTTATTTCTGCTTCTAATGTCTCTAAAGTAGTTGTATCTTAAGAAAAAGAGAAACAAATAATGCCAGATGCTATTAAACTAAGTGAACCGAAAATCTTTGACTTAGTCAAAGCCTTACTGTTCAAGAAAAAACAAAAAGTTGCCACATTACCAACAACTTGTACTGATTGATCTTGTGTAATTGAATTAAGATTTAGGTAGAGGCTGATTCAGTCTCGAACTTAGTCACAACAAGAGAAGAAGGTTCATGGCTGGATTCTGTTACCATCCCTGAAAAGCCTGGAACAGTACTACTTGTATTAGTGTTGCCAGATTCTGGTAGTGGAAGAATCTCATGAACAAGGTGCGGAAAAGGGTTTAGAGGTTTTGGAATTACAACTGAACCTTCTAACATTTTCACCACAACACTCATTACAGGTCTTGATTCTTGCTTATACTGAACACATGACAGAGCTACCTTCATCATTCTTTCAGCAGTCTCTTTATTTTGATCATTTATCCCACATGCTACCATCAATTCTTCTGCTTCTTCAGCCTCCACTTTTTTCCAAATCCACATTGGAAACCACTCCTGGCTCTCAGCAAGGTCAATCTCAAAGTTTCTTCTCCTTCCAAGGATTTCAAATAACAGCATCCCGAAGCTGTAAACATCACATTTTTGAGTTACGGGAAAATTTGGCAACCAAAGCTCTGGTGCAGCATAACCAGGAGTGCCTCTACCCTTAGTCATGGTAATGTGAGTATTTTCTCTGTTGCATAGTTTGGCTAAGCCAAAATCAGCAACTGTTTCTATCCAAGAGAATATTTCCGGGTTTGATGTCGTAGTGGATGATTCTTTGTTGACACTCTTCATGCAAGTAAGAAATGCCTTTGGCTGTCCCAATTGCAATCTCATAAAGCTTTTCAAAACCTAGGGCATTTTCTGGTTTAAACAAAAACTTGTCAAGAGAACCATTCCCCATGTACTCATAAACCAGTGCGGTGAAGTTTTTCTCCAAAGAAAACCCGTAGAGTCGAACCAGATTGAAATGATGAATTTTTCCTATTGTTCCTACTTCAGCCATAAACTGCTCCTCTATTCTCTCTTCAGAAATTGCATGCAGAACCTTCACGGCTACGGATTGAACCATGTGGTGAGGAGTAGCAAGAGGTCTTAGTCTTGGGGGCTCCCAGTATGCCTCAAGGCCCAGAACAAGCTAACCTCGTGAGTGTGGTAGGGTGGGGAACCCAAGTTTCATAAGCCACCACGAGTGCATGACCCGTCATAGCTCGGCAATCATTCTAAGTCCGGACGAGTCAAGTCTAGTTTATGACATGTTTCTTTGTATGATTTAACTTGCTTGGCTTAAAGTATTTATTTGATGAATTGTTTACTCTAATATAGTATGATTGCTTGTAAAACTAGCTCACCCTTGTTTGTGTGTTCGTGCTTTATTTGGGTATGTTTTCTTTTGCAATGATCATCCAAAATTGGATGTGAGCAGATGAAGAGGAGGTGTCTGTGGAGCAAGCGCGCGGGAAGACAGTGATGTTGCAGCTTAGTATGTCTAGGATCTTGATTAGTAGTATTATTCTGATGATAATTCACAGTGGTCCTTTATGTTTAAGAAACTAACTCTGATTTTATTTTGGATGACTGTAACCAATATAGTCTGTTATATGTCTCTAACTGCTTTCCAATATTATAACTGAATGATGCCTTTATTATATATGCATGTAGTATATTTTGGGGATGTCACACTTATGGTATCCATCACTAAAAATTCCCTTGTAGACTTTTCCAAAACCTCCTGACCCCATCAAGTAAGAATAGTTATCCGTTGCAATTCTTAGGTGTTGTTCTGTAAACATGATTACCTTCTCCTTTTCCATCTCGTTCAGAAATTTATTCATGGTGAGTGTCATAAATTTTGAGTCTTGAACACAATTACACTTTGGCCGTAGCCATATAATAACACAAAGTATCACAAAGGATATACCTGCAGTACATTATAGCACTGTTAAGTAAGTCAAACTTCACCACTAAACCATCAAAAAACAAAATCAGAATACCGAAGATGAATTCAAACCAAATAGATTTGGTTAGTTAAAATCATACCTCCGGTGATGATGATAGTCTCTGACATTGGGTAATATAGATAAGAATTGAATATGTTACACTAAGTGACGTAGTGGAATAAAAGATAAACTAGTGGAATTCTGTAATTCCCAGTTTATTATTTGTTTTGTGAAACTGAGTACTTTGTAATATATATTAACCACGCACCACAAAGGTCAAAATAAACACGGTTTTAGTGAATTTCGAAGAAATTTCCGCAGCAAATTCCCATACCCATTAAAACTCTATATAATGTGGTAGTAATGCATTATACGGAAGACTCGATGAAGTCTTCTCTTTTGTCGTTTTATATATGGAAATTGATGTTCTGAAATGGTGTGGGAACTATATTAATCAATCAATAAATGATGTTGAAGATTATGAATTTGTGGTAGCAGTGAAGTCTTCCTTTTGTGTCGCTTCACAGTGTAGACAACATAAATTCGTTTCATAGTGTGTTGACTACATAAATCAAACCCGCGTTATCTGAATCTAACTATAGTTAATAAATTTTGAAACACGAACTTTGACTTTCATCATTCTATTAACATTCTTGTTATCTTCTTACTTGCCAATATTTTGTATCCAAAATAGTATCGATAAAAAATATAGAAATATTTAACGCTTCCTTAATTCGCTCTTCAGCTTGTTGAACACTATCCAAGAACCCCCTTCATGTGCTCAATCCCCATTTGACCCGTCAAAAGGAGCATTATGAAATGATCTTAAACCTAATTCATTCTCACGATACAAGCTTCATTTTTGTTGTTCTTGTTTTGTTTCTAAATCACAAGATATTTTTAAATATTTAATGAATCAGATATCAAGATAATCAAACTATAACAAACACTAATTATAAAAGTAAATTACAAACATTAGAAAGACATAAATATAAACAATACCAATTATGTGAAAGTTTAGTTTGTTCAAAATGAGATTTTTTTTTACTTATGCATTCACTTCCCCAACCTTTTGTGAACTTAGAGTGCTTCTATCAATGACTCTTAGACACCACTATTGGAATTTATAGGATTTTAGAAATATAATATATATATATATATATATATATATATATATATATATATAAGAAAATATACTATATGTGAAGTAGCTTCTTATTTTAGAATGTCAAATATGAACAATATCTAAATCTTAATTTTCTAAGTCTAAACAATAAATAAATACCTTTTTATCTTTATACAAAAGAGTATTCTAAAAGTAAATTTTTTTTCAAAAATTTAATTAAAAAAAAGATATAAAGTAAATATTCTCAACCCTTGCCTTATCTATTTATTTGAAATTCAAATTTCAAATTTGATTATCCTTCGTTTTTCCCTATATTAATAATAATTGTAAAACTAAAATAATTATTCAATTGCTTATTTGAAATATATAGATACAATTCACTTGGTTACATTTGATGAACTCATAAATGTAAAATGAAAAAAATAAATGTCACATATTGAACGTACAGATGGATTAACACAACAAATTTATACAGACGCTAATTCAATCTCGTAAGTGATAGCATGTGTGGCAAGTACAGGGACAGATTTGGTTACCAATGCTGACGAGTCAGAACTGATATTTGTGTCAGTATCAGGAGTTGGTGGAACCCAACCAATCAGATACTGAAATGGGTTTGGAGGGTTTGGAACTTCAACAGAACCTTCCAACATTTTCACCACAACACTCATTATAGGTCTTGCTTCTGGCCTATACTGAACACATGATAAAGCTACTTTAACGATTCTTTCTGCAATCTCCCTATCTTTGTCGTCTATCCCACAAGAAGTTATCAACTCCTCCACTTTTTCAGCAGCAAATTTTTCCCAAGCCCACATTGGAAACCAAACCTGACTTTCTGGAAGGTTAATGTTATGGTTTTTCCTTCTGCCAATGATTTCAAATAACAGCATGCCAAAGCTGTAAACATCACACTTGTGAGTTACAGGAAAAGGCAACCAAAGTTCAGGTGCAGCATAACCAGGAGTGCCCCTACCCCCAGTCATGGTTATATGAGTATGGTCCCTGTTGCAAAGCTTGGCCAAACCAAAATCAGCAACTTTAGGACAAAAGTTCCTATCCAAGAGAATATTTCCTGGTTTGATATCATAGTGGATTATTCTCTGTTGGCACTCTTCATGCAAGTAAGCAATCCCTCTTGCTGTACCGATTGCGATCTCATGGAGCTTTTCGAATGATAAGAAGGTGCTTTCATGAAATAGGTACTTCTCAAGCGGGCCATTCACCATGTACTCGTAAACCAGTGCTCTCAAGTGTCTTTCGAAGCAAAACCCATATAGACGAACTAGATTGAAATGATGAACTTTACCAATGGTACCCACTTCTGCCATAAACTGTTCATCAATTCTTTTGTCAGAACTCCCAAGTAGAACTTTCACAGCTATAATGGTTCCATTACTAAAACTTCCTTTATAAACAGACCCAAAACCTCCTGACCCCAAGTGATAAGAGTAATTATCAGTTGCAATCCTTAGCTGCTGATCAGTGAACCTGATTGGCTTCTCCCTTTCCATATCATTTAGAAATTTATCCATAGTGAGTGTCATAAATTGTTTATCTGGTGTTCCTGTTTGTTTAAAACCACCATTGACCTGATATCTTTTTTTGCATTCACCAAATACCCAAAAGCAAATACCAATCTTCACAATAATGACAACTGCATTAAGATCATTAGAGCGTTCAGTCATAACAGAAAGGTCTTGCAAATAAACCAATATAAAACAGAAAATGACAGTTTAAATCCTACCTATTATAATGGGAATTACAATTCCCGCCGGAAAGTCAGAATGGTTGGTGGGAGTCGAGGTATAGGAGGTGTCGGACATTGGAAAAAATATGATAAGAATTCAAACTGCAGTTGATAACACCGTGCAAGGTTGCATTTTACCTGTTTTGTAGGTAGCTTATAAAATGCCTCAAAACGCGTTTTTGATTTCTTGAATTTCGTGGTTATTTCACCATGAAATTTTTCGTACAAAAAAGGTTTTAAAATTATGGAATGGTGTGCGAAACAGGATGATAATGGGTCCAATCGGATATGGATAATGTCTAATCGTAATTTAACCTATAAGATAAAATTATATGCATTACTCATGTAGATATTTGTTTAAAAAATAATCGTGAGTATTTTAAAATTCATGAATACCCGCAGATATTTTTAAAAAAAAATAAAAAAATATTGTATAATTTTTAAAATAAAATTAAAAAAAAATAATATAAATTAAATTAAATTAAATATAAATTAAATTTTAATTTTAATTAAATTTAACTTAATAAAATATTATTTTATTTTATTTTTAATTAAATTTAATTAAAAAATATATAAATTAATTTTTTTTATTATTTTTGCGGATAACAGATCAAGTATATTATCTTTATCCAATAAATATCCGTTACTTACGAATAATAAATATCCACAAACAGTAATTATCTATAATGGATTTTATTCATAACGGATTTTACCCACAGATATATGTGTCTGTAGATATTTTTGCCACCCCTAATGAAGACTCTACGAAGTTTGGAACTTGTTGATTTTGCTTGAAGACTCAGTGAAGTATTCTCTTTTCTCGTTTTAGATCTACATTTTAATTAATCGTTAAATGATAGTGTGGTGAAGACTTTGAAGTTGTGGTAGTGGTGAGGTCTTCCTTTTACGTGTTTCATTGTATGTACCCAACATTCTAAACTAATAATAGTTTAATTATTTTTTGATTAAAATTTAAACACCTCTTACCCTAACATTTAAACACCTAATACCCCAACATCATGTTACTTAAAAGAAAAGACTACAATACATCACGACAAAAAAATACTGAACAAAAAACTCTAAACCGCAATGGAAGAATTGAAAGTCACCTTCAATGCTAACAGCTTTTTGATTCCGACGAATCTGCTCCAACAACGACGAATTCTTTCACTTCCAATCTTGCTAAATCTTCAATCCCTAATTTTGTTGATTGAACCACAAACCAATCCCTAATTTTGCTGATTGAAACCTTATCAGATTATCCTCTTTTATCAAATATTCACCATTTTTTAAAAAAAAAAAACTAAATTCCATATCACCAAATTGTTATTTTAAAAACTACTTCATAAGCATGCCTGGTCATTGTTTTGTTAGCGATTTTGATGCCATTGACTTTTAGGACTTGATTGAATGAAGACCTAATATAAATATATTAAATTAT